>NW_028274823.1:4702500-4965000 GCF_037043125.1 Eumetopias jubatus | reverse complement strand
AGAGAAGGCAGTGTGGGGGTGACTCTGGCTTCCCCTCCATCGGACCTGGTCTTCTACAAGCCTGTCTGAGCTCAGAGCACCCTCTTTCTCCTGCCCCCCTCCGCAGAGTGGTGATGACCCGCCAGAGGACACCGAGAGAGCGATGGGGGTCCAAGCCGAGGAGGCCTTCAGATGAAGATGAGCCTTGGGGGGATCGTCCTGAAGGCCGCGCGGGTCTGCAGAGCAGGGGTGCACATGCAGATGGCTTTGGGGCTCTCCTCTCCATTCAGGCCCTAATTTCCCGGCCTTCTGTGACATTTCCATGGGGGTACGCTTCTATAGAAGTATGTGAGTTGGAGAACAGCCAAAACTTCCTGATCGGTCCATGCAAAGGTATTAAAGAGAATTTTTAGACAAGATGCCAGATAAAGAGGGCCGTGATGAAACAGAAAGCAGAGCCGAGGGAGGAAAACATCCAAAGTGTGACTGCAGAGGCAAGAATGGGGGTTTGGACATTAATGCTGACTTGGTGGTCAGGAGGGAGTCCACCTGCACGGTGTCCCGGCTCTGCACGGAGGCAAGTGCCCTTAATGGCTGCCTGCAGGTGCACCCTTGCAAAAGTCACATTTGCTTCTGGCATCTAAGTTCTAGAGCAAGGTTGGCCCCCGAGCGCAAGTTCCTACACTGAGCTCCTCTGTGCTGATGTTCACTTCCATTTTAGGGGTGGGCATCAGCACAGCCCAGGGCCCCAGCTCATGCCCGAGTTGATTTTCTGGTTGTGGGAACCTTCAGATCCCAGCACCGTGGATGCCTGATGCTTCTAATCTCTGACACCCTGCTAGCTCAGGAAAGATTTCATAATTAAAAATGTAAAAATGTTAATTACCTGAAGATACTTCCTGATGGGTAGCCCTGATCAGGAGGGAAATTGATGGTATTAAAACAGGGACAATTATTAGATTAAGCAATATTCATGGGAAATGTCTCTTCTAAGAACTCTGTGTGTGGTCATGTGTGTTTGGTGCTGTTTTCGATGTTACGTTCTGTCGGTAGGATAGAATGCATGGAACTAAAGAGAAGTGATGAAAGGAGGTGATTAGAAAGGAGGGTGTGTTTCCCTAGTCAGCAAAACACTCGGAGACATGGCAATGGTTTGGGGAGGAGTAGGTGGAAGAGTCTGTACAGCTTTGATATTCCTGTGGCCATGGGTGCAAGGGGTCCACTGGTGGAATCTGGGGGGAGACTTTGCTGGGGATCTGGGCTGGGGTCTCGTGGCGGATGATTGAGTTGTGTGAGCATCTGTCTCTGGAAGGCCTCTGGTCTGTGTTAGGGGGATGTTTCTCCAGCCAGTGTGGACTGAGCACCTCAGAGGTGCATCGTCCACACTGTTGGGTGCCCCGGCTGCCTGGCCCACTTCTACAAAGGGCCAGAGTGTGAATGTCAGCTTTTATAGGTCATACCTGCTGTCACACCACTCGGCTCTGCCGTGGTGACTCATAAGCAGCCATACACAACTCATACACAAACAGGCATGGCTGTTCCCATAAAACTTTATTTATGGACCCTGACGTCTGAATTTTATACACTTTTTACATGTGATGAAATATCTTGTTATTTTCTCCCCATGACTGGAAAATGTAAAATTCATTCTTAGTCCATGGCCTGGATTCAGCCTGCAGACCATGGTTTGCCGGTGTCTACTGTGTGGGAATAGCTTAGAATTTTCACTGGCAAATATACTGCTTGGTCAGTTTCATCTATTTTAAACTCTAGAAATTGAATTTGCTTTATTAGCCGGACAAAACCACAACATTCATAAGAAGGCAAGCACTGAGAGGTCTTCGTGGTCACAGGTGATCATTCACGTCGCATAATAACTCAAGTCTCTTCCAAAATTCTGGCATATTATCTGATTGGGACTATGCACCATTTAGACAAGAGCTCGTGTGAAGATTCATCCATTCATTGACTCTTGGATGAATTCATTGAATAGACATCAGTCCAAGGTCTCATCATTGTGTAGCTGACACTCTGCCAGGCCCTTGGAAGCCCAGCTGTAAGGTTGGGCAAAACCCCTCCTCTCTTGGGGAGTTTGCTGCCTAAGGAGACAGACATTTCATAATGACACACACAGATGCCCACGTCACTAGGATTTTCTGCTGTGGTCATGGGACCTCACCTCAAGTGGTATCTCCACTTCCAGCTGTGAGTGTCTGCCTCCCGGTCTGCCCCCTGGCCGGGGGGGCAGCAGCAACTAGACCAGAGCTGAAGCTCTCAGGGACCAATGCGCCTGTCCCAACTGGACCCCGGACTTTAGGATCTGATGTACAAATATCTAGCTCCTTTGCCCCTTGAACGGGAACACACAGAGGTCTCTGTTCCTGTTTTACACCACTTCCTGGAGTTTCCCCCAAGCGAGTAATCTCATCATCTACGCTGGTCCCTGGCTTGACGACAAACATACTGACATGTGACATGTAACAGCCATGTGACAGCTTGTGATTAGTCTGTTGGATCAGGGAAGCAATATCAAAGCTGCGTGCTGGTGGACGTAGTGGGAGCTAGCCAGGCAAGGAGGGAGCCAGTGTGTGTATGTGTGTGTGTGTGTGTGTGTGTGTGTGTGTGTGTGAGTGTGGGTGAGTGTGGGAGGACCCTGAGGAGCTGGGGTGTCTGACCATCTTCCACGCTCAGGTACTGCGCCAGGTGAGGGGGATCCTGACGCCCCTGGAGTGGGGTCAATGGTGGTCAGAGTCCTAGAGGAACAGTCTCTGGAATGTGTCTAGATCTTTTAATTCTCATATTATCTTCTGGTTTCCTCCACCCACGAAGGTTGAGAGGGCAAGTATTCCATATATGTAGAAAGTGAGTTGCAGAACAATTGAATGTACATGAAGCCGCTGGGCCCCTTGGCTCAGCTGTGTGGTGTTCCTCCCTCTGTAAAGCAGTTGCTGGTGCCCAAGAAGGGAAAGCCTCCTGCAAAACCAGGGATGCCTGGCCACCATGCGAAAACATTCAGAATGCTCCGAAGTATACAAGAGCCGAAATCATCTGGAATCCTACCACCTGTTGGTAATACTTGTGTACAGTTTCCTGTGCTTTCTCTATATAGGCATGCACCTGCCCACACACAGACACATGTGATAAGACATTTATGTGTTTTAAAAAAATGGAATTTAATGGGATGTTATTCTTTTGGAACCTACCTTTTGACTAGCATAATGTGAAATTAGGTCTATGTCAATAATTAGACAGTGTGCTGTATTCCACAGATGTGCTGGGATTTTTTAAAATCAAAATTTTTTGCTATGATCAACAGGGCTGCAACAAATGTCCACGTATGTTGGGTTGGGCCCTGTTTCCAACAATCCCCATAGGCTCTTCACATTCAGAGCCTGCTCGGGAGCTGCATCCTCACTGGTACCCTAGTTTCTTCTTCTCCACCAGCTGTGTTTGAACGCTCCTTTCCCTATCATCATCAGTCCCAGATATCAAACATTTCCTTGATTATTAATAATTCATGATAATAGCTACCACTTTTTGAGTGCTTTGAGTATTGTTTGCCAAGCTCTGAGTTTGATGCTTTTTTTTTTTTTTTTTTTGCATTGATTCATTTAGTTCCTGGGGTGGGCAGGCGGAAGAATGCCCTCCCAAAGTTGTCCACATCCTAATCCTGGAAAACGGTGAATGTGTCACCTTACATAGTAAAAGGGACTTTGAGAAAGTGATTAAGTTAATGATTTTTGAGAAAGAAAGATTATCCTGGGTCATTTGGTTGGACTCAATGTAATCACAAGGGTCCTTAAAAGATGGAAGAAAGAAGCAGAAAGTGAGAGCCAGAGAGAGATTGGTAGATGCTATGCTGCTGGTTTTGACGGTGGAGGAAGGGCTGGGAGGTCAGGTGGCTCTGGAAGCTGGACAGGACGAGGGAACAGAGTCTCCCCTGGAGCCTCCAGGAGGAACACAGCCCTGTTTATGTCTTGATTTGATCCCAGTGAGGCTGATTTTGGACTTCTAACCTCTAGAACTGTAAGATAATAAACCTGTGTTGTTGTAAGTCACTAGGTCTGTGGTAACTTGTTACAGCAACCATAGGAAACTGATACATTCGCACGTGACTTTCTGGTGAAAATTCTGTGTTGATCCACATTTTACAGAGGAAACTGAGGTTTGTTTAGTGCAGTTAAGTAATGGGCCTAAATTAAGATAATGAGATTCTTTGGAATTTGCATCATACTAACAAGAGACAAAGCTGCACTGGGACTCGGTTGTGTTTTTCTGAAATCTGTTATCAAATAGACTAGTCTGTTTCCCGCTGCTAGCCTGAGAGGTCAGAAATGTCACCTGTTCATTCAAGTTTGCGTTCCTTCCATTCGGTCTCTTTGCATGTTCATTGGCCATTTGGATAATTTCATACCCATTCTTATTGATTTGTTGGAACTTTTTATATTTTGAGCGTAAAACCATGGTCTGTCAGGCATGTTATGAGCATATGTTTTTTACATTTTTGTTTCTTATCTTTGTTTAAAGTGTGTTTTTCTGTACCAGGGTTTTTATTTGTTCCTTAATTTTTATAGCAAAATCTACCTGGTTTTTCCTTTGTGGTTTTTGCTGTGCTGTTACGCTTTAAAAAGACATATTCCACTCCAAGATTATAAAAACACTTATTTACATTTTCTTTTAACTACTTAAAGATGTATTTTTTTATATTTAAAATTTTAACTCCTGTGGAATTTATTTTGGTTCAGAGTGATAACTAGGAGTCTAACTTAATTTTTCCTTTTCCTTTTCTGACTTCCCTTAAGTTCTTGGATCAATTTTGCATTCTATCTACTGTGATCTGTTTTGTTCTGCCTTTCTTTGCACTAGGACACACAGCTTTCATATTGTCTTTCAATAAGATCCTTCAATATACAGTAAGGCCAGGGTCAAGTTTGGGGAGGTTTAATGTACTATTCCTTTGATCTCGTTTTATATTTCCATTTTTTGAGTAGCTTACATTTACCTCTCTCTGTATTATGTTTTGATGCTTCATTTTAATATAGATTTTGTCTTGTTTTTTCTTTTCCTATTTTTATTTTTTGCTATCATGATCACATTTCCTTTGTTAAGTAAAAAGATTATTATGGTAATTTAGAAAAGAAATACATATTCATTTTCTGGGCAGCTAGTTGCCACTCTCACTATATATATATTTCATGACAATGACACATGACTATAAAATTATCAGAAAACATCTGAAAATGTAAAAGAAGTGAGGTCATGGTATCAGGGTATCACCTAGAGAGGGCTATCGTTAGCAGCTGGTGGTGTAATTTCTAGACTGTCTGGATGTCTACCTAGGTAATTCTCTCTGTTCATGCTCTTTGGGAGTATTTTTTGTTTGTTTGTTTAATAAATATCCCAGATGTCTTTCCATGCAAATAAATTAAGCTATTTCTTCGTCTTCAAAAAAATAATATGATATTCTATTCTACTTATTGATCTATACTTTTACTGTTGAATATTGAGTCTGTTTCCACCTTTTGCTATTATAAATGGTACTGCAATAAACATTCTGGTTTATTTCTTTACCATGTGTTTCCAATTGTTTGGTCGAAGGTGTTAATATTTTAATGGCTTGTATCATATGTTGCCAAATTACTGTCTCAAGAGGCTGTACTATTTTGTATTTCCACCAGTAATATAGAAGCATCTCATTTTTCCTATACCCTAGTCAATACTGGGCTTTATTAGTCTTTTTGATCTTTGTCAGGTTGGTAGTTAAAAATGGTATTTCATTATTTTAATTTTTCTTTAATTGATTTTTAGGAAGGTTGATAATCTTTTCATGTGTTTATCATCCGTTTGTATTTCTTTAACATTCTTGTCTATATTTTTCAGGCGGGTAAAAAACAAAGTGGCGTAGGGGCACCTGGGTGGCTCATTTGTTAAGCGTCTGCCTTCAGCTCAGGTCACGGTCCCAGGGTCCTGGGATCGAGCCCCGCATCGGGCTCCCTGCTCCGCAGGGGAGCCTGATTCTCCCTCTCCCACTCCCCCTGCTTGTGTTCCCTCTCTTGCTGTCTCTCTCTCTGTCAAATAAATAAAATCTTAAAAAAAAAATGAAGTGGTGTCAACAGATGTCCCTTTGGAATGGGATGAGAACCACATGGTACTTTTACACTTAATATCCTACTATGGTGGGTGGGGGTTGGGGAGACGAGATGATGAATCCACCCCTCGACTCCCCAGCTCACCAGTTTAACTCGGCTTTGTGCCTGGTCAGCGGAGTCTTCTTCCAAATGGTGATTTGACTCTGAATTGTTTTCTTGGCTCTGATCTGGAGCTTCCTGGAGATGCTACTTTTAGTAACATTTTGCTTAGTGTACCTGGCCATCGGATAGTGGCTCCACGCGACTTCTTTGGACAAAATCCAGAATGCCATGTTCCAGCTAAGACTGTCCAAAGCACAGCTCCAATTAGCACAAGAAAAGAAGGCTGGGTGGGCAGCAGTGACCTGTCTAAGATCACGTGTCTGGTTTGGCAAAATTGGACTAGAATCCAGGTTTTCATTCTCTTCCTCCTATGTTGTGGTATCTTACCTTGGAATGACCCATTTCCGCTGCCTATCATTATCTCAAAGTCTGTGTTCTTAGCTTCCCCTCTCCACATTTCATTCATTCACTTACTCACTCAATAAATATTTATTGCACACCTACCATGTGCCAGGCAGTGTTGGGGTGGGAGACACAAGGTGTTTCCTGATGAAAGCTGTGGTCTCCAAGACCCTTCAGCCCTAACACTTTCTAATCCTATAAAATCTGATCTCTGGTCTAAGTTGGTCCAATATTCAAGCGGTGGTTTGGAAGCCTCTTGAACCTCTCTTGGATAAGTACGGCCTAGAGCTTGTTTTCTTTGGTGTTACACACGGAAATTCTAGAGGAGCTGAACAGCTGAGTTTGACTTTTAAATAAGTTCTACTACTTCTCTTTCTCCTGCTCTCTCCAGGCTCAGTGCCCCCCCCCCACTTTGTCCCAGGTGCCCACCCACCTGAAAATCAAAAGACAAGCTCCCTGTAATTCTGGCAGATCTGCCTTGATTGAAGACTTGCAGAAAAGCAGGGGTATCTGGGGTTTTGGAATAAAATTTCTTCTTCTGCCTACAACAGATCTGCATCTAATCAAAACCCTTAATTAAAAAAAAAAAGCTCAGGTACTTAATTTGATTTGCTTATTTGCATAATATTGGAGGACAAAAGAAACCTGCTCCCCAGCCCACGTTTGTGCTGCAGGCCAAGGACTGGCCCCCTGCGATCTGCCCCATAATCGGGGCTGGCCTTGGGGGAGACAGGGCTCACGCCTACAGTGCTGTTCAGCTGCTCTGGGCAGGAGGCGGGGTGGGTGCTCTGCGAGTGGGAAGATTCTGGAAATGCCTTTGTCGGAAAAAAGATTTTGTCCCACATCTCAGCTGCTGGTCTAAATGCCAGGGTCTCTGAAAGTGGACTCCTTTTCTCTATACTGTGCCTGCAGTAAAAATGGAATGTGATATCAGAAGCTTTAGGGAAAGACCCTGGTGGGGAGAAGGCGGTGAAGATGGAGAGGGAGATTGCTGGGAGCGAGCTGCCCTCTGCACATCTTCACCCGTCTTTGGGGACATTTGCTTCTCACATCGGTCCCTCAGCAGCCCTCTTGGGAGTGCCCCGTAAGCCTCCAAGGACAAATGTCCACAGCATATTTGTCCTGAGGATCGACTATCAAAATCGAATGGGATGAGAAGTTCCACTTAAACAGTGTTGACTTCAAGCAGGGAAGCGAAATCCCACAGGGGGTCTACCTGCCCTGGACTGACCCTTGGTCTTAGGTCAGCTGTCCGGGCTCTATGCTCCCAGGCCATCCCAGGGAGCCCCCGAGTCTCAGGATGGCCAGGCTTGCGGCCAGCTTTCAGCAAAGAACAGAGAAAGGGGGCTCAGGAAACCTCATCCCAGGGAAGAGGCAGCTCTAGGAATCTGCACAGCTATTTACTGAACACAGTTCAGGACACGAGGTAAAGTTGGGCTATTAGAACTTTGAACAAATGTTTGTGTCCATTTTAGTGCAATGAAATTGCATTTGATAAGAGTATTTTTTTCCCTCAAAGGGTCCAAGGGATGACTTTAGAGGAGCTCCATTTCAGGTCTTTTAATTCTGAATTATTCTCTTCTCTGTAATAAAGCACCAGTCGAGCACAGAATTAGTATTCTGGAAGAAAGAGATTAATGAGCTCAAACATTTCTATCTGGGGTAGGGAGAGCATCTTATCTTGCTTAAGTGTTTGAGAAGGAATTTGTGAGGAAATATGCAGAATATTTGGTACCACTAAATGGGGGAAAAATAGGTCTGCCTGTTCTCTTCTCCCGTGTGTGTCATAAGCCAGTTCGCGCAGCAATGCCTCCCATACAAGTAAGTTCAACACGAAGCACTTAGTACAAAACTTCAGCTCTTCATTTCAGATATGCTGGCTCCTTTTATTAACCAGAGTTAAAGAAAAAATAGCCTTCTTTTCCCACTTAGATTTCTGGCATCAGATGTTCTACAATATATCATCATCTGCCGCAGACGACTTTGGAAATAGCTGACTATTAGCAACTTAATTGCCCTTGAATATACAAGGCACGCTTGTGCAGAGCATTCATGGGGAGGGCTGCCAGCAGACAGTGAAATTAGAAAAAATGTCCCCTTGGGTTGCATCTGTATTGAAGTTTTAAAGGAGGAATAAAAGAAGATGTGGCCATTAATGGAAGTTTTAACAATTGTTTGTTGCTCTGCTTTAGGCTCCTAAATTCTTGCTCTGTGTTAAAGGCTAATTAATATCTAGCATCTGGGTAAACAGGCGGGCGGAGAATCATTATCCAAGTGTCCGGCTTTGTGAACAACAGATGTAGGAGAGATTTTATACATTCGAGAGCAACAGTTTCATAAAGAAAGCATATCTATTAGATGTGATTTTTGAAGTCCTGAGAATTAGGTCTGGGATTTAAGGTCAGTCCATGCCTCAGGAACTTGATTACACATCGTGCTGGATTTTGAGATTGTCAAGTATCCAGAACAATGCCAGTCAGGTGTGGGAAGTGCATTTATACCTGCAGTTGCCCCAGACAGATTTCTTGTGTTTAGTGGCAGTATCTCCAGCAATGAGCAAATGACAACGATTTGTTTGGGTACTCTACAAAAAAAGTTAATTTAGAAAGCTGACTGATATGCAGATTTTGACATAAGACATCAAACAAATTAATGCGACTAGTGTTGTACTTAGTCTAATAAACGGTGTCGGTCTTGGATAGTTATGGGTGCAAACATAAAAGAATATTTTGAATTCCGATAAATATCAAAGGACACAGAAAATGATGCTGCAAAGGTAGAATGTGTTGGGCGAAGAGGCAGCTGAGCTAGAGACGGTTTCAATAGTTGACTCTATCATTCATTTTGTAGAAAGAAATCCTTGTTATATTTGCATTTCTTAAAAGAATATTTTTTCAAATTAATGTGAAATGAAATTGACGTTTGCCTGCATAATCTTATGAATGTTAGTGCATTGTAGAGGATCCTGTAACCACCTCCATAGTCAGGATTCACCACAGTTCCACTACCCCCAAAACCTGCTTCCTGCTACTCCTTTGCTGTCATACCATCTTCCAGTCTGACCCCCTGGCAGCCGCTGGTCTGTTCTCCGTCACCATGGTCTTGCCTTATGGTGAATGACAAAGAGAAGGAACGGAGAAGTGTGTAACTCCTTGAGACTGGCTTCCTTCCCTCAGCATAGTGCCTTGAGTGCTTTTGAGATTCACCCAAGATGCTATGTACACTGGTAACTTGTTCCTTTCTATGGTTGTGAATGTACCATGGTTTGTTATCCATTCATCAGCAGGACTTTGGGGTCGTTTCCAGTTTTTGGTGATTATGAATAGAACTGCTATAGACATTTGTACACAGATTTCTGTATGCACATAAATTTTCTTCTTTCTCTCCCTCCCTCCCTCCCTCCTTCCTTCCTTCCCTCCTTCCTTCCTTTGGTACGACTAAATGGGGGAAAAATAGGTCTGCCTGTTCTCTTCTTCCGTGTGTGTCATAAGCCAGTTTGCGCGGCAACGCCTACCATACAAGAAAGTTCAACACGAAGCACTTAGTACAAAACTTCAGCTCTTTATTTCAGATATGCTGGCTCCTTTTATTAACCAGAGTTAAAGAAAAACTAGCCTTCTTTTCCCACTTAGATTTCTGGCATCAGATGTTCTACAGTATATCATAATCGGCCGCAGACGACTTTGGAAATAGCTGACTATTAGCAACTTAGTTGCTTCCTTCCTTCCTTCCTTCCTTCCTTCCTTCCTTCCTTCCTTCCTTCCTTCCTTCCTTTTGGAGAGAACCTAAAAGTGGATCAGATGTGTATGGAGGGTATGTTTAAGTTGATAAGAAATTTCTAAACTCTTTTCTTGTGGACCATTTGCATTCCCAGCAGCAAAGGAGGAGAACTCTAGTTGCTCTGTACCTTTCCCGGCACTCGATATTATGAGGGGTTTTCATTTTAGCAGTCTTAATAGGTGTGTAGTGATAGTTCACTGGGTTTTAATTTACATTTGCTTAATAGCTAATGATATTGAATGTCTTATTTGTCATTCACATATGCTCTTAGTAAAGTGTCTACGTCTTTCACCCATTGTAAAATTGGGTTGCATTTTCTTACTCTTGAGTCTTGAGGGTTCTTTATACATTCTGGATCCAATCCTTCATTAGTTATGTGCTTTATAAATATTCCTCCGAACTCTTTGGTGTCTTTTTTTTTTTTTTAAAGATTCTATTTATTTGACACAGAGAGAGAGAGAGAGAGAGAGACAGCGAGAGAAGGAACACAAGCAGGGGGAGTGGTAGAGGGAGAAGCAGGCCCCCCGCTGAGCAGGGAGCCCAATGCTCGATGCTCGATTCCAGGACCCTGGATCACGACCTGAGCGGAAGGCAGACGCCCAACGACTGAGCCACCCAGGCGCCCCCTGGTGTCTCTTTTTATAAAGACATTAATCCCATCAGATCAGGATCCCACCTTTAAGACTTCATTTAGCCTAATTACTTCCTTGGAGACTCCATCATTTCACCTTATTGTCTCGACTAGGACTTCTAGTATGATATTGAAGAGCAGGGTTGAGAGTGGACATCTTCCTTGTTCATGATCTTAGGGGAGATATTATGTCTTTCATCATTAAGTGGTATTTGCAGAAAGTATTTCTGTCTATGCCTTCAGTTGGGTTGGGGAAGTCCCTTCTATTTCTGGTTTTCTGAGAGTTTTTTTTTTTTTAAATCATGAATGGATGGTGAATTTTGTCATTTTTTTGCAACAAATGATACCATGTGGTTTTTATTCTTTATATTCTTTTTTTTATGAAAGATTTTCTTTCTTTCTTCCTTTCTTTCTTTTGAGAGCACGAGTCGGGGAAAGGGCAGAGGAAGAGGGACATTGAAAATCTCAAGCAGACTCCCCGCTGCCTGTCGCAGAGTTCGATTCCACGACCCTGAGATCACGACCTGAGCCGAAACCAAGAGTTGGACACTTAACTGACTGACTCACCCAGGCGCCCCTCTTCTTTATACTCCTAACATATTCTTAACTGATTAACTTTCAAATATTGGATCAGTCTTGCGTTACACAGGACATAGTCCCCTTGCACAGGACAAACTCCACTTGGTCACAGTCTATTATTTATTTCACATCTGCTGATTTGATTTGATAATGTTTTGTTGAGGATTTTTACATCAATGCTCATGAGGGACATTGGTATTTTCTCATAGTGTTTCTCTGGTTTAGTTACTAGGATCTCATAAAAACTATGTTGAGAAGCGTTCCCTTGTCTTATATTTCCTGAAAAAGGTTGTGTAGAGCTAGCATTATTTCTTTTTAAATCTTTGGTAGAGATCACCTGTGAAACCATCTGGATCTGAGGGTTTCTTTGTGAAAGTTTTAAACTACAAATTCAAATTATGTAATGTTGTAGGACTATTAAGTTTTTCTCTTTCTTCTTGAATGAGTGTTGGTAGTTTATGGTTTTTGAGAATTGATTCATTTTATCTAAAGTGATGACTTTATGTGAGTAGAACGGTTCTTAGTATCCTTTTATTATTCTTTTGATATCTGCAAAGCTTGTCTATAATAATACCCTCTGTTTTATTCCTGGTATTGACAATTTGAGTCTTTTTTTTTTTTTTTTTTTGGTCAGTTGGACTTGAAATATATCAATTTTATTGATCTTTTTGAAGAACCAGCTTTTTGTTTCATTTTTTTCCTGTTATTTTCCTTTTTACGATATCACTTATTTTTATTCTTATCTTTATCATTTCCTTCCTTCAGCTTACTTTGGGTTTATTTTGCTCTTCTCGTTTCTAGTTTTTTGAAGTAGAATCTTAGATTTTGATCTGAGGCCTCTTAAATTTTCTAATATAAGTATTTAATGCTATACATTTCCTTCTGAGCCCCTCCTTCAATTTTAAGAAGAGCAGGTAAGAGCTATGAGTCTATTTATTTTCAAGAAAGCAAATTCTAGGCTGCCCCCCCACCCCCAACACAGTCAGTTAAATATAAAAAGAATCCATATTGTGTGCTTGCAGGGTGAGGGGCTGGAAAAGGGCTCCGAGTTGATCAGATTTCCTTTATTATGTATTTCTATTTCCATGGCATTACTGTGACCTTGAGTCTTGAAGAAAAAGTTAAATAATATTCTATAGGCTGTATTTGCTATGTCATGAGATTAATGCACAATATTATTTAGAAAGATCTCTATAAAGTGTCACCAATGTAACTTGCTGCCTTCATTATTCAAAATTCCTTATTGTTAGGTGACTGGCGTGTTACTATGCTTCAGTAAGAAAAGACTTCAGATCCATTTGGGCTGCCAAGGGAACTCAATGTTTAGAAGATTTTTTCCCAAGAGAAATCCAAACTATATATAAAATTCTTTTTCAATAACGATTTTAAGAATAACTACAGTAATTAGTCACTGGGGCTCTTCCTTTACACTCTCCCAAATGATTTATTTTGGGACTCCTTGGATGAGCGAAGGCTTCTCTTGAGCACCGCACCGATCGTGAGCCATATCCACACTTACTACTTGAGACAAGATCGGGCACGTTCAGGGTGGTGTGGCCTTAGACCACCCTTGCTACTTCAAACACCGAATTCTTTTGTTTTCTGGAGATTTGGCTCATTTATTGTAGGGGGTGAATTTTTTGTTACGGTGAAACACATGTAATATAAATATTACCATTGTAACTATTTTTAAGTGGCATAGGTGGTACCAAGCATATTCACACTGTTGTGCAACGATCACCACCATCCATCTCCAGAACTTTTCCATCTTCCGCAACAGAATCTGCCTATTCATTAAACAGTAACTTCCTATCCCTCTCCCTGTAGCTGTTGGTACCCAGGATTCTACTTCTTGTCTCTATGAATCGGACGACTCTAAGTACTCTGTATGAGTAAAATCACTTAATACTCGTTCTTTTGTGTTGACTTATTTCACTTAGCATCATGTTTTCCAGGTTCATCCATGTGTTATCATGTGTCAGAATTTCCTTCCTTTTTTATCACCGAATAGTATGCCATTGTTTGCACAGGCTGCATTTTGCTTATTCATTCATCTGTTGATGGATACTTGGGTTATTTCCCTTCTAGCTCATTTGGCAGCAAAACATTCTGAGTTTCCTTTCAGCATATGGGTATGTAGCAGGAAAGTGCTTCTGTATCTTTGAAGCTGTTAGAAAATCCTGGATCTGACTTACAGGAGCACTAACCATGCCTTTGCAGCTCATTATATGTGTGGTACAGAGCTGTGATTCCCTAGAGGGGATGGTGGGGCCCATATTGGAATCTCCTGGGGAATTTGTCCAAATGTTACTTCTTCCTTTTCCTTCCAAGTTGCCTTACTGTTGGGAGTGGGGCATAAATCTTACTTCGGTTGGTTGTAAGTTGTTTTGAGAGCCAATGCTGTAGACTCAGAAACATTCTGCAATTAGTTCCTTGCATTAACACTTGGAATTATGATACGGGAGTATTTATCTTGGCTGGAAACATCCAAGCTTGTCATTCTTCAAATTTCTGTATTTACTCCCTGAGGCTTCGTTAGTTTTCTCAATACTTTATTTTTAGTGCACTCCACAAACTTTTCCTCATGTGGTTCTGGTTGGATTCATCTGTCTCTTCAGAGTGGAAATGGTGTGAGTTATTCTAAAGGGTGATCGGGCGCCTTGGGAAAAAGGCCAGAGTTATCGCTTGTCATTGCAGGGGTGGAAAAGCAGGATTTTGACAGCCATAGGTAGGGGTGGTGAGCATTTCAGTTTGTGGGGACAGAATTAATGAAGCTGCAGGGATATGGGAGTATCGAACTGTTTAGGGTTGTAAGGAGGAAGAAGTTGAGAAGGAGAGAAAAATACTCCGTCCTCTAGAATTTCTTATTTTTTTCTGGCTTGAATGCCCACCCGCAGCCCCCAACCCCTTAAACCTAAACTCGGAGGCTGTAGGCCCAAGTCCTCTCTGATGGCTCCAACCCTTCACCACGCCTCTGGGACGTCCCCCCAACTTTACATGGCAAGTGATCTTTTCCTCTCTTTCCATTGAGCTGGAGTGGGAGTGTTCTGGTCCTTCCTGAAAAGCCTATGAGTCCTCATGCCTCTTCCCCTTGAAGGGTCCGGCACCGCCGCAGTTTGAGAAGACACAATTCCTGACGAGGAATGAAAATACTAGAGAAGAATTTGAGACATACAACCATTGAAAGCGAACTTGCAGATAAATTTTTGATGAAACAAAACAGTATTCCACAGAAAAATAGACTCTGTCATAGGATGCAGACGATTTCATTTTTGTAACCACCCACTTACCTTCTGTATTAATGTACAGAAAATGTTGGAAAAACTCTTTACCAAGATGTTAATAGTTGTAGCCTCTGAGGGAGGTTCTGGATGACCTTATTTTCTGTTTTCAGGTTTTTCTAACTCACCTGTGCCCCTCCCAACACCCCCCCCCCCCCGCCGCCCTGCTTCCACAGTAGGCTGTTTCTCCAGGGCAGAAACTGTGTCTTTTGTTTTGTCTTCTGGTGTAGAGCAGAGGTCTGGCCCTCAGTTGGTATTTGTTGAATGAATAAATGAGCGACTCATAAAGTAAGGGTGAAAAAAATTAGTCTCCTTAAAGTCTGGTTTAAAAATCTCTGAGCGGGTTCACAATTAGTAGGACAAGGTATAGGTCTCTGCAGCTTTAAAAGACCTAATGCGCTGTAACTATTACGGTCATGGAAAGATCTCCAGGCCCATTCTGCTGTCCTTGGGCACTGCTCCTGCTCGCGGGAGGAGCCCCTTTCAAAAGTTTCCTCGTGACCGCCCCTTTCTGGAAGCTGGGTAACTTGAGATCATGGTTAACCCAGATTTATTCTCCTTCACATCACCCTCTTTTAGAGCTAATTTAGCAACACGCATGCCCTTTCTCAAGATTTTTATCAGGTGGTGGTGAACTTTTAACGAATGTAATAGAAAACATTTCTCCATCCGAGAAAACGGAGGGAATTTGAAATGCATTTTGACCTTATCACCTTCTTTCATCTGGTCTCTGTAATCACTTTCATAAAAAGCACATGTCTGCCCTGCTATATCTTGATGAAGAACAGTGTTTGTGTTCCATTCAAAAAAAGTCAGAGAACTGTTTCCAATCTTGAGAGATAATGGGGGTTCCATGGAGGGCGATGAGGCTGATCTGTCTATTCACCACCCCCGTTTTTGGGGACCGTGAGCCGGACGGAATCCACTCCTCGGTGCTGCTCCTCGCTCACGGCGACAGCACAGGGGTGCTGTCTGGGGGCGGGGGGCCCATGTCAACCTCATGAGGGCACACAAAGGTCTGCCTTCTGACCTGTGTGTCCTTCCTCACTCCGGTTGTGTCTACGCACTGCCTCAGCCGATCTGAGACTGAGCTCAGGGAGCCTGTTTCCCCTGGAGAGTCGGTGTGTGGTGAACGGCTCTGTTCTCCAGCTAATGGCAAGGTCGGAAACCTGGGAATCCTTCCAGGTTGTTCTTTTCCTTGACCAGTAAGAATCAGTGTGCAAAGTACTAACACACTAGTTATGGCAGCAAACATTTGTGGAGTGTTTACCTGGCGCCGGGCACCGTCTAACGGCTGGACATGAGGTCGGTGCGGATGCAGAGATGGAGGCACAGGTAAGTGGCCTGGCTGGTACGTGACCACAGGCGGAGACTGACGCGTGCGCCTTTCACCTGCACTCTGAGACAAGGTCCCAGAGATGCACGGGGTCAGATCATGGAGGACTCTTCAGGCCACGCTACAGATATTGCATCTTATTCCTTAACAGAGGGAAACCATGGAAGGATTTTACATAGAGTAGGAAAGACAGGGAAGCATCAAGTGGTTGTTCTTCCGGCTGCAGGTGGGTGATGGATTGGGACAGGAGGGTGGCAAGACCGGCAGGTAGGAAGGAAGCCAGCAACATGTTGCAGTAACATTGACAAGAGATGCAGAGAGCTTGACGTAGAGCAGAGGAGGTGAGGATGGACAGAAAGGGGTGGGGTCGAGAGCATGGGGTGTCAAGCATGGGGTGCCCAGTGGTGCAGGGGGACGCGAGGAGTGGGGAGAAAGGCGGGCTTTCTCATCTTCTCCTGTGTCCCGTTCTTTTCTAGCTCTCCTTGATTATACATTTTTCAACCTCTTAGGAAAACAGTTCCTGATTATAAAATTCCCACGTGTTTTTTCTTATTTACTTATTTATTCCAGAGAGAGAGAGAGAGTGAGAGAGCCCATGTGTGCTGGGTGGTGGGATTGCAGAGGGAGAGGGAGAGGGAGAACCTCAAGCAGACTCCCCCTGACCTGGGGCTCAATCCCATGACCCCGAAATCATGACCTGATCTGAAATCAAGAGTCAGACCTTTAACCCACTGAGACACCCATGTGCCCCTATGTGTTTATTATGGACTATAGAATGTATAAAAGGAGTAAGTAAGAAATATGTCGAATTACACCATTCAGTGAAAATCACAGTTGGTATTTTGGTATATACCAAGCATAAATTAATATTTATGTATATTAATATTTGGTATATATTTTTATATATACTCACATGCCATATACTATATACACAATCTTATAACTGTTTTTTGAAGATTGACCTACTTTCAGAGGTGTACATATATGCATATGGTATATGTGTGGTGCATATGATATATAAAAATACATAGAGTACATATATATATAGTTGAGTGTTTTTTTATAAGAATAAGGGTCATATTTACATATATACGTACATAAATATATATTATATGTACACATTCACACACATATGTCTTTAGCTTAAAAAGTAACATCGATGTCTAATTTCTTTAATGTTTTTCTCACCTGTTATTTTAATGACTGCATAGTGGTGTTCTCTCTCTCTATCTAACCATCCCATAATTAATTTTACCAATTCCTTATTGCTGAACATTTCCATTGTGTCTGAATGTTTGCTGCCACCAGCGATCCTGCAATGAACATCCTTATTCAATATTAAAATCTTTGTATTCTTTGGGCTCAGGTTTGGCTCATACATACAATCAATTTGGAAGTGATTGTTTATTTTCTTAGGATAAATTCTCAGAAGTGAAATTGGTGAGTCAAAAGGTAGGAGGACATTTAGGGTGTCGGTTGTTAGTTGTTGCCAAATTGCTCTTTAGAAAGGGTCACTAAATTGCATTTCTACCACAAATGAACGACATTTTCCCAGTTATTACAAATTTCCAAATCTTTGCCAAATTTCCTTTCAAGGACCACAAGTGAGGATGAACTTTGTTCATAGGCTAATTGGCTAGTTATATTCTTTTGTGAATTCCTTGTTCATGTTTTTTGTCCATTTTTTCCACTGGAGTGTTTTCCTTTTTTGACAGTTTTTTAAAGGATTTGTTTTAATTAAGACTTTGGGGTGGAAGAGACAGAAACAGGCTTGAGCCAGAATAGGTAGGAATGGGAGACTGCTGAAAGCAAGGCGATGAGGAATGGACGCTTTGCTTCATCTCAATGGGAGCCGGCAATCGAAGCCTCCAGAACCCAGCGACTTGCCGTTGCCTTCATTCCTGAAGGCCACATGGCCTCACCTCCGTGCTGTTCATCCTTCTGCCCCAAATGGCTTATTCATGCTGCTCATCTTGCTGGTGACCCAACATGGAGACCAGCCCAAGTCCCCCCCATAACCCTTCATCTCTGGCACCCCTCAAAGTGTCTGTGTTTCTAAAGACAGACTGAGGAGGGCATCCCTTCCTTGAGCCAGGCCACAAGAGGGGCCAGCCGAAGGCTTGACTGTCATGATGTCACACAGCTGTCCTTGGTTCCATCGGCCCGTCTAGGTCTGCAGGTGGGACAGGTTTTCTAGATGGGACCAAGGGCAGGGCCGTGAAGCACAAATGACAAACATCGGACTTCTGCTTGTCAGACAAGATACGTGTATTTTCCACCTAAGATATGTATATTTTTATAGCAGTTAATTTCTCAACATGATTTCTTGAATGTGTTCATTTCTCTTCCTCACCTGATGGAATAGCCTTCCTTCAGTTCTTTGCTCCTCCTCCTCCCTGGCCTATTATTGTTTCCTGGCCTCTGTGCCTCTAGTTACAGCCCTGTCAGCCCTTGTCTCTTCACCCTGCCAGGAGAGGTCTCCCCAAAATGCAAACCTGAATGCAATGCCTAGGATCCTTCCCTGGTCTAAATCTTCCAGTGGCCTCTGATAACCTTCCAGACAGAGTCCAAAGTCCTAATATGTCAAGATAGGGTCCTTCAACATGGCGCCATGCCCCCTCCCTCCTCATCTCTGATGATGCCTGACGCCACCGTAGACACCCTGTTTGCCGGCCACAGATGGCCCCCTCTGCCTGGGATGCCCTTCTCATCTTTTCTTTCTGACAAGTTATTATATAATCTTCAATTGTCACTGTAGTAACACTTCTTTGCTTTTCTTGACACCTACTTGGGCTGCATTAGTTTTTCTTGTACCTTTTCTTTCTTTACACCGCGTGGGAACATACTGAGTTAGAATTGTCCCATCTTCTCCTCCTCCAGGTGGGGTATGCTCATGTATCAATGCCCACCTTTCTGTTTCCCAACCACCGGAAATGGGGTTGAGTTAATGTTGCCCCATGAATGAGAAAAGGGTTGATACATGGGCAGTTGGCCAATGGAATACCTTAGTTAATAGTCA
This sequence comes from Eumetopias jubatus, assembly GCF_037043125.1. Lineage (NCBI taxonomy): Eukaryota > Metazoa > Chordata > Mammalia > Carnivora > Otariidae > Eumetopias > Eumetopias jubatus. Next base: position 4,945,802 of record NW_028274823.1, on the reverse strand, counting down.
TCATAAATATGTACTACCACTTCCCACATATTAAAGGACAGTTAAATGGGTCTACCATCAACAATATTCTAAATTCCAGTCCAAACTCTGACCTATTGGATGGATTGCAGTTGGCTAGGAAGAGCAGGGACTGAGCACGGGGCTGGGAGGGTGGCAGCCCACATGTGAATCCTGGCTCATCCTCCTGCTCTGTGATCTCCAGCAAGTCAGTGGGTCCTCCCAGAGGGGCTTTGTCTGTAAAGTGGGCTCATGCAGCGTTGACCTCACAGAGCAGTGAGGACGCAGGGAGGGAATGCAGGTCACATGGTTCACACAGGGCTTGGCAGAGCCTAATGCATGTTAGAGTTTATTAATGCGAATTATCATTACTAACATATTTGTACTATTAGAGTGCTTGTCAGTGGTGGGGGTGTCTCTTACAGCACTGCAGATGGAGAAGGGAAACATGATTATTTCCACTTTCTAGTTGTTTCGATTCTGGACAAAAAGCAGCTTGAATCCCATCTCGGAATTCCCGGTTGTATAAATTTCACCTTGCCTTCAAAGGCAGCTTTGATTGTCAGAGCAATTCTGAATTCTACACCTCCCTCCCCTTTTCTTTCCTGATGCGTTTAGAAGATTCTGACCACAACTCATTGAAGTGGGACGTGGCCCCTGGAGCAGAGCGCCTGCCACTCCTGCCGTGGACAGTCGCATCGGGTGTGACTCTCCGGCCTCGGTCCGGGACTTGAGTTTTGTTGCTGTGTGTGTTGTGTCCCTGAGCCCCATCTGCTGTAAGCTGTGACCCCCCTCACCCCAGGAAGGCAGGAATTGGACACGAGATGAACTCTGGGCAAGCCAGCCCAGCACTTGCACGGAAACGTGCTCACACACTTTTGCTGACAAAACCGTTTCAGAGAGACGTGTGCAGAGAGCAGCCCTAGTGACGAAGGCACTTGGAAACGGGGAGTGTGGCTTGTTCACAACACACGAAGTCATTTGTGCGGACAGCAGCACGGGGCCGTGGTAAGGTGTGATGACCATCAGCGGGTTCTTCTTCGTGCACTCCAGATGCATGAAGTGTTTTGTTTCTGAGCCTGTGTCACGATGCGAATCGATGCATTTGCTCCTGTCTTTCTAGTGTCCAACCTCTGCTGCTTCATCCTTAATTGGAGGCCACGCCCAGGGCCCTCCCAGCTCTGTCAGGATTGAGATCCCTTCCTTTAAGCCGGGGCTCAGCCAACCGTGGCCCCTGAGCGAAATCCAGCCTGAGTCTTGTTTCTATGGGAACAATGAGCAAGGAGTAGTTCTTAAATTGTTGGGGAAAAAAGTCAAAGGATTCCTATTTTTTGAGCCGTGATACCCACTTGAGCGACATCCATCCATGCCACTTTGCCCACGGCTTCCGTCGCGCTGTGGTGCCCGAGGGCAGATGCTGACAAGAGGACACGCCCTCTGGCTGAGCACAGTCGCTGTGTAGCCCTTCAGGGGAAGGGGGCAGACCTGTGCTTGAAACTAACAAGGCCTTGTAGATGACAGTCGCCACGTGGCTTCCTGCTTTTGTCTCTGAAAGCAGTTCAAAACTGGTGTGTGACCGTGTGGGCACGTGGTGGGTGAGATCCCCCACCCCTGTGTCTACACAGGGAACAGGGTTAATGCACCTGTAATTGCTTCACATGCGTGTACATGGCCTCAGCATGCTGGTTGTCTTCCTGGTGGATCTGACCTGGGAACGTTCTTAGATGCCGTGCTGTAGGCTTTGCCACTGCGGGTTTGGGGTTACCTGTGCCTGTCAGGGCCGGCCGCGCCCCCAGGAATGTTGCACTGCCTGGCTCGCACGCAGGTAGTTGTAAGTCGCTATGTAAGTTTCTGGCAACCTTGCATGTGTTTGTTGTCTGGAGAGGCCCAGCTGGGCCCACAGAGGGGCCAGGAGGGGTGTGGAGTTGTTGGGCCGTCTCCTGTAAGCCAGCCCGAGTTGGTAGACTGTCTCACAGAAGCCAGAGAGTTGCCTGTGGGATTTGGAAACTCCAATGACCCAGCTTGCTCATCTCTAGGGTGGATGCGTCTACAATGCGGGCAAGGCGCTGGGGGTTGCCGCTGCAGGAAGAGTGCAGACTGGCTCATCTCCACAGAAGAGCAGCTCAGAGCTGCCCCTACTTATGTCCAGAGGGAAAAGTGAAACCAACCCGGGATTCTCCTGCACAAACCCCGGCAGTGTGCACCTTGCTCACTCCGAGCCCGGCCACGTGTTGCCCCAAAGCCATGCCCTGGGGACCAGCATGCGTCTCCCTTCCCCAGACGGCTGCCTCATTGTCATCTTCCATCCAGAAGACCAGCCGTTACAGAACGGTAAGTTGTAACAGCCCCCAGCCTCTGGACGGCAGGGATTGGAAAAGAGATTCACTCCGTGAGGTTGACTCTGTCCTAAATGACCCAGCTCTTTAAAAAAACGACAGCAAAGTGGGGCATGTTTGCTTGTCCCTGTGGGAAGACCCACCCGTCTCAGTCTCTGGCTCTGGCTCCCATTCCTGGCTGCCTTGAAGGGGGTGGGGGTTGCATCATTCACTGGGTCACAGGTAAGTGGAGTGATTAGCCCTTTGGTTTGTCCCACACAAGGGGCTTTCAAGGCCCAAACTGGGAAAGTCCCATACAAACTGGGACAAGGTAGTCACCCTATGGGTACGTAATCTTGAGAGAATGTTGACCAGTATTCTGTACCACTCGAGGATGACTTTACCCTGTGACAACTGGCTAAACATGACCTTCTTCAGTTATTTATGGACAGAGGGCAAGGCTGGGTATCAGAGGTTGAGGAAAGCAAAGGTTTCAACACCAAGCAGAGGGTTACCTCTAAGCTTTGGCTCTTGGTCTCCCTGAGCCACAGTGAATTCTTTGGAAAAGGGGCCATGCTTGGTCTGAGGGTGAAATGATGTTCGCAGGCACCGGCCCAGATTGCCCCTAATGGTGAGAACATCAAAGTGGGATTTATGTGCTTAGGAAACATTTACAAAGGGGAAATGAACTTGGATTTTATTATCAAATTGCTGAATTGATGTCGTTATAAGAGTAGTTCTCGGCAGGGCAGATCTTGCCCTCGGGGCTGTTCGGCGATATTGGGAGGCATGTTGGGTTGTCATCACTGGGGAGGTGGTACCACTGGCATCTAGTGGGTGGGGGACAGGGATGCCACTCAATATCCCACCATGCACAGAGTGGCCTTTACAGCACAGAGTCATCTGACCCCAAATATCAACAGTGCCAAGGTTAAGAAATTGCTCTGGGGGATGGAGGGGGAAGAAAATAGGAGGATGATATTGTCTCTCTTAAATATTTAGACCAGCTTGACTTATACTGTACTTGCTTTCTCTTTAGACACTGTTATAGGAAGCTCACTCAGTTTATAAGATTAATATCCAATCAGCATCATCACGAGAAGTGTCTATGGATGTTACAGAATGGGAGAAAGCTGGGCATGCTTTGGATGCTCTAGAAGATTCTACCGAGGAGTTTGGGCAAGAGCCTCTCTGGTGAGCTGAAGCTCTTCTGACTTCCTGAATGTCGACAGAGCCTGTAGGAAGGGCCAGTTTATTTCTGGGGTTTTAGTCTGGTACCCTATAAGATGTGACTTTCAAGAGACTTACTACTACCATATGCAGAGATACTTGCATTTTAAAAAGTTTTCCTTTGGGAATAATTTCAGACTCATAAGAAAGTTGCAAAAATAATAGAAAAAAGTTCCCTTTACCCAGAATCACCAGAGTTCACATTTTACCACATTTGCCTTATTATTCTGTCTCTCTGTGTGTGGATATATTGATTTTTTTTTTAATCATTTGAGAGTAAATTGCAGACATGATGCCCCTTTATCCCTAAATACATCAGCTTGTGTTTTGTAAAAACAAGAGCACTCTCTTACGTAACCACGGTAAAATGGTCAAACGTAAGGAAAGCGGCGCTGATACAATATTACCTCATCTACAGCTCGTATTCTTTTCTCACCCATTGTGATATTCATGTTTCTTATAGCAAATTCTGAGGAGTACAGGACGGTTATTTTATAGAATGTCCCTCAGTCTGGGTTAGTCTGATGTTTCCCTGTGGCTAAATTCAGGTTATGTGTTTTTAACAAGAGTCCTAGAGCAGTGGGGTGGTGCAAGCTCTCTGGGCATGTCAGGAGGAACACGATGTCCGTGTGTCCTGTTACTAGCAACGTGAACTTTTCCCTGGTTAGGGTGGTGTCTGCCAGGTTTCCCTAAAGTTGCTATCTTCACCTCTGAGGGGGGTTCTTTTAAACTCCCTAGTTACTTTTTTATATGAAATTTTCACTAGTATTACATCCATTAATGCTTCTTGCCTGACGCAATTGTTACCATGAGGGTTTTTCTTAGAAATCCATTCTCCCTTCTCCTGTCAGCTAGAATTCTACTGTAGAGAAGAGCTTTTCCTTCTCTTTCTTTCTTGTACAATTTATATCTGTGTGGACTCATGGATTCTTATTTTATTCTATGGGTTATAACCCAGCACTGTCATTATTTAGTTTGATGCTCAGATTGTCCTAGACCTGGCCATTGGGGGCTAGCTCCTGTGCCTTTTTGACACACCCCACTCCTTTCTTCAAACCTGTCCTTCACTTCTGCACAACATAGTGTTCCAGGTTCATCTTATCCTTTCCCTGCACCAGCCCGAAAGCCAGTGATTTCTCCAAGGAGCCCTGGTTCCTTTTACTGGGGAATCATATTTAGAAACCAAGATCTGAGCTTTGCATGTGCCCATTGCCACAGTCTTGTTACAGACCTTCTCATGAGCAGACAGAGGTAGGAAATACATGAGCGTGTGTGTGTACACCCAGATCATCTCTCTCTCTCTCTCTATTATCTATCTATCCCCCCCATCATCCATCTATCCATCCATCCATCCATCCATCCATCCACACTGATATTTCCATTGTTAATCCAACACCACGGAGTTCATTCTATATTTCCTCACATCCACATTTGTGACTCCCTTTCCAACAGTGAAAAACCTGACTCGCATTTCACATGTGTTTACTATTTGCTCAATCCTGCAATATACATAAAGTAGTTTTAGAATTGCTAACTTATGCCACTGTGAAAAACAAATTGACTAACTGAGGTTACATCTTTTAAAAAGACTTTTTTGTTTGTTTGTTTGTTTTTCAGCCCGAAGTGCTAAGGTGTGAACATAGTAGAGTGTTCAAAAGTTACTTGAATTACTTGAAGAGGCAACCCACAGAATGGGAGAAGATATTTACAAATGACACTACAGACAAAGGACTGATTTTCAAGATCTGTAAAGAACCTCCCAAACTCAACACCCAAAAAACCAAATAATCAAGTCAAAAAATGGGCAGAAGACATGAACAGACACTTCTCCAAAGAAGACATACAGATGGCTAACAGACACATGAAAAAAGGTTCATCATCATAAGCCATCAGGGAAATTCAAATCAAAACCACATTGAGATACCACCTTACACCTGTTAGAATGGCAAAAATTGGCAAGACAAGAAACAACAAATGTTGGACAGGTGGAGAAAGGGGACCCCTCTTACACTGTTGGTGGGAATGCAAGTTGGTACAGCCACTTTGGAAAACAGTGTGGAGGTGCCTCAAAAAATTAAAAATAGAGCTACCCTATGACCCAGTAATTACACTACTGGGTATTTATCCCAAAGACACAGGTGTAGTGAAAAGAAGGGCCATATGCACCCCAATGTTCATAGCAGCAATGTCCGCAATAGCCAAATGGTGGAAGGAGCCGAGATGCCCTTCAACAGATGAATGGATAAAGAAGATGTGGTCCATATCTACAATGGAATATTCCTCAGCCATCAGAAAGGATGAATACCCAACTTTTAACATCAACATGGATGGGACGGGAGGAGATTGTGCTAAGTGGAATAAGTCAAGCAGAGAAAGTCAATTATCACATGGTTTCACTTATTTGTGGAACATAAGGAACAGCGTGGAGGACATTAGGAGAAGGAAGGGAAAAATGAAGGGGGGGGAATCGGAGGGGGAGATGAACCGTGAGAGACTATGGACTCCGAGAAACAAGCTGAGGGTTTCAGAGGGGAGGGGCGAGGGGGGAGGGGTTAGCCCGGTGATGGGTATTAAGGAGGGCAGGTGCTGCATGGAGCACTGGGTGTTATACAAAAACAATGGATCATGGATCACCACATCAAAAACTAATGATGTATTGTATGGTGACTAACATAACAATAAAATAAAATAAAATTTAAAAAAGTTACTTGAATTAGTTTTTTTTTCCTTCTTTCTTCAGTATGCTTATGTAATCTGCCTTGGGAACTGAGCTGGTTTATGCTCAGCCACCTGTCCTTACACTTAGACTTGGGCCCACAGTGCTGCAGCTAGAGGGACAGACGGCTACAAGATGGGGTGAGGTGGGGTGGGCTTGTGCGCCAGGGATAGGCAGTCCCCCCTCCAACCACCTGCCCTTCCTGTCTGGAAAGGGGGAAAAAAAGCAAAATGCTTAGCCATTTGGACTGTGCTGCAGCATACGGTTCCCGAAATCTTAAAGGAAGAGTCTTCCTCCTATAAGTATTTCTCTTAAGAAGCAAATGTAAAATTAGAAATCCAATGTTTATCATCCACAGAAAATTATGAATGACTATGGTATCTGGAAAGCAGGCTCGGGACATTCTAAGTGAGAATAGTAGCAAGTGAGAAGTGAACAGAGCACAACATCTCTGAGAGAGTTGAACAATTACTGCTGGTCTCTGATGGAACGAGTAGGCAAGAAATGAAGTAAAATGAATCAAGAAATGAATTAATGAATTCAAGGAATTTAATTAATAAAGATGCAATGATATTGGTGTTGATGCAATTTATAGAGATAAATCATGTTTTCAAATATTCATGAAACATGCATAATGTTTGCATAATGGGTACACTCCAAGAAACTCTCACAATACTTCAAAGAAAATCTCAGAGTTCCCAGAAGTAGAAATCGACCAGGTCACATTCTCTAATTAGGATTCAGTAAAACTAGAAACTATGGATATGTGTTTGAACAAACCATAAAATGTTCCAATCTATCAGTCCAAACATTACATAACACTCTTCCAAATGAAAATTGGCAAAGAGAAAATAAAATACAGTCACACGTGGAAAATACAGAAAATAATCCAAATGGGAATGCTATGCCTCAAAACTATGTTGATTTCTCAGGGAGTAGAATGCTGGATACCCAGGGCTGGGGGTGAAGGAAATGGGGAGATGTTGGTCAAAAGATACAAATTTCAATTATTAGGAAGTTTTGGGGACCTAATAAGTGTATGGCTTGGTAATTACAGTTAGCACTACTGTATTATATACTTGAAGGTTCCTAAGACAGTAGATCTTAAGTGTTCTCACCACAAAAAAGAAATGGCAATTATGTGACATGATGGTGATGTTAAGTAACACTAACATTTTACAATATGTAGGTGTATCAAATCAGCATCTTAAACTTACACAATGTATATGTCAAGTATGTTTCATTTAAGCTGGATAAAGAATCCCTCTGCCTCTCTCTCTCTCTGTCTTTCATGAATAAATAAATAAAATCTTTAAAAAAAAAAGAATCTTGGCTTCTATCAAAGCAGAAAGCAGAAGTAAATTCACACCCTTACAACTTTTATTAACTAACAAGAAAGACTAAGGCACAAATAGAAGGTATTTTTGAAAAAATCCAACATGAGCATATGTATTATTCTACAACGTACTTTTCCCCTGCACTTTACAACTCATCAAGAATACCTTTCCTTTTAACGACGTGGATGGAACTGGAGGGTGTTATGCTGAGTGAAATAAGTCAATCAGAGAAAGACATGTATCATATGACCTCACTGATACGAGGAATTCTTAATCTCAGGAAACAAACTGATGGTTGCTGGAGTGGTGGGGGGGTGGGAGGGACAGGGTGGCTGGGTGATAGACATTGGGGAGGGTATGTGCTATGGTGAGCGCTGTGAATTGTGCAAGACTGTTGAATCACAGATCTGTACCTCTGAAACAAATAATGCAACATATGTTAAGAAAAAAAAAGAAGAAGAAGATAGCAGGAGGGGAAGAATGAAGGGGAGGGGGAGACGAACCTTGAGAGACGATGGACTCTGAAAAACAAACTGAGGGTTCTAGAGGGGAGGGGCGTGGGGGGATGGGTTAGCCTGGTGATGGGTATTAAAGAGGGCACGTTCTGCATGGAGCACTGGGTGTTATGCACAAACAATGAATCATGGAACACTACATCAAAAGCTAATGATGTAATGACCTCACTGATATGAGGAATTCTTAATCTCAGGAAACAAACTGAGGGTTGCTGGAGTGGTGGGGGGTGGGAGGGATGGGGTGGCTGGGTGATAGACATTGGGGAGGGTATGTGCTACGGTGAGCGCTGTGAATTGTGTAAGACTGTTGAATCACAGATCTGTACTTCTGAAACAAATAATGCAACATATTTTAAGAAAAAAGAAAAAGAAGAAGATGGCAGGAGAGGAAGAGTGAAGGGGGGTAAGTCAGAGGGGGAGACGAACCATGAGAGACGATGGACTCTGAAAAACAGACTGAGGTTTCTAGAGGGAGGAGGGTGGGGGGATGGGTTAGCCTGGTGATGGGTATTAAAGAGGGCACGTTCCGCATGGAGCACTGGGTGTTATGCACAAACAATGAATCATGGAACAGTACATCACAAACTAATGATGGAATATATGGTGATTAACATAACAATAAAAAATTTTAAAAAAGCTAATGATGTAATGTATGGTGATTAACATAACAATAAAAAATTTAAAAAACCTTTCCTTTTAAGGACATATGATATCCTTTATTTCATTTATTAATGGCAGAATTGTCTATATAATGTAGTATTATAGATTATTTATATAGTATCACTAGTATTATACAATATTTATATAGATTACTATTTAGCATTAAAGATTCTTTGTAAGCCTGTCTCCAATAATGCACACTTAGATTATTTCTATGTTTTTCAATTACAAGTAGTGCTACATTAGGTGTCTTGTTAAATATTTTTGTGCAATATGCAAGTATTTTTGTAAGGGTAAAAATCTGTGTAATTGCTGGGTCAAAGGATATGTGCATTGAAAATATTAATAGCACCAATAATGAAACAGCAGAAAAAGAAATCAAGGATTCAATCTCATTTGCAATTGCACCAAAAACAACACGATACCTAGGAATAAACTCGACCAAAGAGGTAAAGGATCTGTACTCAGAAAACTATAGAACACTCATGAAAGAAATTGAAGAACACACAAAGAAATGGAAAACATTCCATGCTCATGGATTGGAAGAACAAACATTGTTAAAACGTCCATACTACCCAAAGCAATCCACACATTCAAACAGTCCTTATCAAAATACCACCAGCATTTTTCACTGAGCTAGAACAAAACAATCCTAAGATTTGTATAGAACCAGAAAAGAAAGACCCTGAATAGCTAAAGCAATCCTGAAAAGGAAAAGCAGAGCTGGAGGCATCACAATTCCAAAGTTCAAGTTATATTACAAAGCTGTCATCATCAAGATAGTATGGTACCGGCACAAAAACAGACACATAGATCAATGCAACAAGATAGAAAATCCAGAAAAGGACCCACAACCTTATGGTCAATCTTTGACAAAGCAGGAAAGAATATACAGTGGGGAAAAGACAGTCTCTTCAACAAATGGTTTTGGGAAAACTGGACAGCAACACGCAGAAGAATGAAACTGGACCACTTTCTTACACCATACACAGAAATAAATTCAAAATGGTTGAAAGACCTAAATGTGAGACAGAAATCCATCAAAATCCTAGGGAAGAACACAGGCAGCAACCTCTTCAATCTTGGCCATAGTGACTTCTTACTAAACACATTCTCCAGAGGCAAGGGAAACAAAAGCAAAAATGAACTATTGGGACTTCTTCAAGATGAACAGCTTCTGCACAGTGAAGGAAACAATCAAGAAAACTAAAAGGTAGCCTACAGAATGGGAGAAGATATTTGCAAATGACATATTTGATGAAGGGTTAGTATCCAAAATTTAAAAAGAATTTATCAAAGTCAATACCCAAAACCCAAATAATCCAGTTAAGAGATGGACAGAAGGCATGAATAGACAGTTTTCCAAAGAAGACATCCAGATGGCTAACAGACACATGAAAAGATGCTCAACATCACTCATTTTCGGGGAAATACAAATCAAAACCATGATGAGATACCACCTCACACCTGTCAGAATGGCTAAAATTAACAACACAGGAAACAACAGGTGTTGGAGAGGATGTGGAGAAAGGGGAACCCTCTTATACTGTTGGTGGGAATGCAAACTGGTGCAGACACTCTGGAAAACAGTATGGAGCTTCCTCAAAAAGTTAAAAGTAGAACCACCTTACAACCCAGCAATTGCACTACTAGGTATTTACTCAAAGGATACAAAAATACAGATTTGAAGGGATACATGCACTCCGATGTTTATAGCAGCATTATCAACAATAGCCAAACTATGGAGAGAGCCCAAATATCCATTGACTGATAAATGGATGAAGAAGAAGTGGTATATATATATATATACAATGGAATATTACTCAGCCATCAAAAAGAATGAAATTTTGCCATTTGCAAAGACATGGATGGAGCTAGAGGGTATTATGCTAAATGAAATAAGTCAGTCGGAGAAAGACAAATACCATATGATCTCACTCATGTGTGGAATTTAAGAAAAAAAAACAGGTGAACATATGGGAAGGGGGAAACGAAGAAAAGGAGAGAGGGAAGCAAACCACAAGAGACCCTTAAAGATAGAGAACAGACTGAGGATTACTGGAGGGAGAGGCGTGGGGGTTGGGCTAGATGGGGGATGGGCATTGAGGAGGGCACTTCATGTGTTGAGCCCTGGGTGTTGTATGTAAGTGATGAATCACTGAATTCTATGATAGAAACCAGTATTGCACTGTATGTTAACTAACTAGAAGTTAAATAAAATCTGAAAAAATATTAATAGCTACTTCAAATTCCTCTAAAAGATGATATTTATTTGTATTCCCACCGAGGTTACATGAGAGTCCTTCACACTGTCATCCAGGGCAGACCAGCTGGGGTCCATGTGGATGAGGGTGCGGTTGGGCTGGGCTGAATACCCAGAGCAGGAAAAGGATGTGGAAGGGGAGGGAGCAGGCACAGGCCACCTGCCCCTCGGCGTCACAGGACATTGGCTCTGAATTTAGAGAGGACCCGAGGACTCCTAGAACTCCAGAATGGAACTGGTGGGAGGGTTCTGGGAAAAAGAAGGAGCCCAAGAAGTCCATTCAGTTGAGGGTAAATGAAAGATGCTTGTCCTTCTTGGGCACAAGCAAAACGTATGCCTCCGATCATGACATTATAAGTGTCTGCATTGTAGTGGTTCTCAAGCAAATCCAGCAAAAGAGATGTATTGTGCACCTACCCTGTGCCCTGTAGAGAGCTGTGAACAAAACAGCAATAACCCCTCCATGAGCGCCAGGATTCTCGAGCAGCGGGCCACAGCCTGGTTAGAGGAACAGTGGGGGCTCCAAGGCACAGCCCACAGGCGCCCGACCACGGCCCCACAGGTCCCTCTGCCACTTCAGAAGGACCCCAGGGGACCCCCCACACATCCCTCAGACCAATCAGCTTATTTTTTTTCTCTTAGCTCCCAAATATTCTTTTAAGAGCATTATGCATAGCAACGAATTTGTTTTAGAAAATGTACATAAGCACAGTTAAGAATATAAATAACCTGTAACACCAGCACCCAGAGATACCAATGGTGAATATCATGGCACACGGCATTCCCACAATACAAGGTAATTCCACAAAATATACTATACAGATAAATTGTCTGCTGTGATGTGTGTGAGTATACAGGCACACGCTCACGTAGCAAAGGTGGGATCATACAATTAACGCTATTGTTTAGCTTGCCTTTTACACTTAACAATACGGCAGATACAATTGATATTACGTAGTCTCCGTGGTATGCTTTTTAATGTTACTTTATTGTGCTCCTTGGCACCTTGGGTATCCGTCAAAGCTCTTCTCAGAGTGCAGCATAATTTTTTCATAAATGCGTCTTCACCCCAGGCTGTGAGTCCATCCTGTGTTAGTTTATCCCTGGCTCTTAGCACAATGTCTGCTATGTAATAATGGTATTAATAACCAATAATTATTGAGCACTTACTGTATGCCAGATTTTTTTTTAATTCTATTTATTTGTTTGACAGAGAGAGACACAGCGAGAGAGGGAACACAAGCAGGGGGAGTGGGAGAGGGAGAAGCAGACTCCCCGCGGAGCAGGGAGCCCGATGCGGGGCTCGATCCCAGGACCCCAGGATCATGACCTGAGCCGAAGGCAGGCGCTTAACCAACTGAGCCACCCAGGTGCCCCTGTATGCCAGATTTTTAAAAAGATTTTATTTACTTATTTATTTTTTGAGAGAGAGGGAGTATGAGTGGGGGAGGGGCAGAAGGAGAGGGAGAAGCAGGCTCCCCACTGAGCCAGGAGCCTGATGCGGGGCTCGATCCCAGGACCCTAAGATCACGACCTGAGTCGAAGGCAGACACTTCACCGACTGAGCCATCCAGGCGCCCCACTCTACTCCAGGTTTTTAACAGAGCCTCTTGTAACATGACACCCCAATAGCAATGAGCATACCCTGTACTCAGATCTTGATTGTTTTTAAAAGAAATTTATTTTATTTACAAATTTTATTATTTTTTCCAGCCTTATTGAGATATTATTGGCATATAACATATGTAAGTTTAAGGTGTACAACCTGATGATCCGGTACACATATATGTTGCAAAAGGATTACCACAGCAAGATTAGTTAACACCTCCATCCTCTCATGTAATTACCGATGTTTTGTGTGGTTGTGTAGCGATGATATTTAAGATCCACTTCCTTAACTTTCACGTACATACTATGGCACTCGTTAATTATAGTCCCCATGCTGTACCTTAGCCAGACTTGGTTTCTAATGTCATTGTCCAGCAAGAGGAACCAGGTCTTGGAGCAAAGGTGGATTCCAGGATGGGTGGGAGCCATGCAAGGTGAGCCTGGAGCATCTGGGAGTGCAGAAAGGGCGGGGTGCCCCAAAGCAACAGGATCGGGATATGTTACAGGGGCACAAAAACCGACTGAAAGGGCTCCCAGTGACCAAAGCTGTAATAATTTGAATAAAAAATAATGTATTGGATTATAACTCAAATATAAAATAAATGTCATAAGTCTAGGCTGATATAGATAAACGACCACGTAAATCAAGTGTGGGAGAAGAACAAATCTACACAGAACAGTTCTAAGAAGTTTATGTAGATATTCTGCTGTCAAGGAGGTGGAGGAGAACACCCCACTTTTTAAGCGTGGACTGCACATGGCAACCTCCTTCCCTGAGCGCAGGATGGAAAGGGGGACAGTAACTTTTGTGAAGAAACCTGTCAAACATGACCTCTGCCAGGTGGTCAAGGTCATCATCAAAATTTATGTCATGCACCCTTGCTGTGATGTGATGAGAACATCTTACCTCTGCAATATTCCCCAAAATGCATAACCGCAATCTAATAATTAGGAAAACATCAGAGAAACCCAAGTTGAGAGACATTCCTTCTCAAAACTGTCACCGAAACAAGGACAGTCTGAGATACTGTCACAGTCTAGTGGAGCCCAAGGAGATAGGCTGGCACGATGTAATATGGTGTCATGGATGGGATCCTGGGATAGAAAAAAGGACATTAGGGAAGACCCAAGGGGATACAGTATGGACTGAATACAGTATGGATTTCAGTTAATAACATCGTATCAATGTTGGGTCATCATTTGGGCCAAATGCACCGCGCAGATGCAGATGCTAACTAGGGGAAATTGGGTGAGGGCATGCTCTGTTCTTTCTGTGAGACTTTGCCGTAAAACTGAAGGTATTCTAAATTAAAATTCTAAAATAAAAATTCATTTTTTAAAAGTGTCTTTTCTGCATTCTGTCTTTTAACTCTCCTGGGAGTCCTGTGGGTGTCACCCTTCTGCAGATGGAGGGATGGAGCAGAGAGCTGACACGTTTTGCTCGAGGTCCCAAGGCGAGTAGATGACCAAGCAAGCAGGCTGGAGCAGGGCAGCCGGATTTCAGAAACTCCCCTCAAGAATAAATTGCTCCATAAATATTCAAGGGAATGAGCAGTGAGAAGGCAGGCTCATTTCTTCAGGACAGTTTATCACATCCAGAGCTGCCCGGGGAAACGGGCTGCTCTGGTCCTGCTGCCCCGACTGAAACCTGCTGGGACTTCCCATTGGAAGAAAAAGAACTGCCTTTGAAACCCTGAAAAGATACAGACCAGGAAGCTGGCATGGGAAAAAGCGGAAATGAAGTTGTTTTTCTTCCCAAATTAATATGGAACAACGTGCAGCTCTATTGTACTTTGAGTTTAACAATTTTGTCCCGTTGCCATAGTAACCTAGAAGAGGCATTTGAAGATATATTCCATCTGACCTTGTTCCTGCTATTGATGGATGTGGCCGGGTCCTGGCGGCGCGAGCCGTGCGGCTTCAGGCTTGGCCACCAGAGGGCGCGCCGCGGGCCCGCGCGCACGCCGGTGGGGAAGTGCTGGGCAGGTGTGCAGGCAGAGCAGGGGTCCTTGCTGGCATGGGAAGGGGCCTGCCTGCTGTTGGGGGCGGGGGGGGGGCAATCCCCGGCTCAGTCTTTGCCCTTCCTCTTCAGGATCAAGTCACTTCCTCCGAGTGCACTTCCCACGCACGCAGTGAGGACGGCCACCGCAGGCCCTGCTTGTCCTGGCACCCGTGCCATTCTAGAGACCACACAGCATTCCGGGGCGACTGTGGGGCGGCAGCGGGAGCTCCGGGTGTGAGCCCGGGTGCTGCCACTTCCCCGGGGAGGGGAGCAAGCGAATCTGGGACCCGCCTGTGCCTCCCTTTGCAGTTGGCAAAATGGCCAGGAAGAGAGAGTGTTCGCCTAGCACCCTTCCTGTCCTGGCCTCTGGTTTCCCATCGGGCTGTCTGCCAGTTTCCTGGTGTGGCTGTGGGCGACCCCCGGCCCTGCCCTGTTTGAATGAACGCTCCCTCCCTGCCTGGGTTGGGTGCCTCTGTCTTCTTCCCCTGCCCCTCACTGAGGGCCTGTCCTTTTTAATGGACAATCTTCATACCAAAGGAATAATACTTATCCAATTTACAGTGACTTTGTATCTGGAGATTTCCTAAAATCAAACATTTGTCCTCCTGTGCCTGGGTCCCTGGTTCTGTTTTAAGGAAGTAAGGAACCTATCCATTGTTTACTGCTGTGGTTGAATTCACTCCCATTGACCACCCTCAGCCTGTGCACCTGTGCCCTTCTCCTGGGCTGGCCCTTCTAGTCTGGTGGGACGCCCTTCACAGACCCCACCACCCGGCAGGCGACACCCCCAGAGAAGTCCCACCTGCTCAGCTGTGCCACGTGCAGGCTTGCCCTTCCCTCCGGAATGACTTTGGAAGCAAGAGCCCTGGAACGGGAGCAATGTGAGCAGAGGTGAGGAGCCAGCTCCCAGCTCGCCATGGCAAGTGGCCTTCGGGAACCACAGCATTAGTCTCACCTTCCTTCCCCTCATTCTGCTCGCCCCAGATGTCCACTGGCCAGCTTGATGTGGCCAAGGCACCTTGGGGAGGGAGACGGAGGGTGACCCGGGCTCCGCTGCAGGCCCCAACCGGGGGTCCCTCCACCCCCACTGCCTCTCCATCTCCCAGGCCTGGGATGGCCACGGGCCCCTCTCGGTGCACACAGCTCCCCTCTCCTGCTCCGGGGAATTCTCCAGACCTCTTCCCTCGTGGTCAGGGAGGCAGGTGACTCGTGGCCTGGGGAGGAGGAAGATGGCTAGGAAGCAAATACCCCATCTTCAAAAACGTCCCCGAGAAATATTTCTTTCCAAGGAACTGAAGCCAGCGTGATTAGACCTTGCTAGAAGCTTTATATTACTGTGCTTAATATTATTATTTATACATCAATATCGGCATTCGGCGTCAATAGATGTGTGGTATGTGTAGGTGATAAAAAGCATCAGATAGATAACATCTTTTATTGATGTGTGGTAAATATTTAAAAACTCCTGTGTGTTTTGATTGGAAAATGTGTATTACTGAACAATTTAGTTTCAAAGGTTTCTTTCTAATGTAAGATTTATTAAGATTTATGAGGTAGCTGCCGTGCTGTGATTGAGTATATGTGAAAGTCCCCAAGAATAACATTCGGGTACTGCCCAGTGATTTTGCCTTTTACAATCCCATTTGTGAGCCAGGACTCTTCTCTGTTTGTTATTAAGATGCAGTGATTTGCTCTGCATGAATTAACAGCAGTGTAATATTGCCTGAGAGGGGCAGGGCGGCTAGTTCGAAAAGTCAGCTTGCAGGTTACGTTTTTCCATTATTCTGGCAGTGGCCAGATCTTTCCCAACCCCGGTGAACGTGAGTTAACTCAGCTAAGGCGGGGAATGATGAGGTGAGGTTCTAGAAAGGGCCACTAGATGGCACACCGGAGGCTGCCGGGAGCCCAGAGGTGCCTTAGAGGCGGGGCGCACGGCCCCTCAGTGGGGATGGGGCTTCATCTGGCAGGTGTGGTGGCCTGGTTTGGTCTGGAAGTAATTTCAGAGAGGGAGTTGGGGCTGCCGCTCAGTAGGTGGATTCTTGGAGACGTTTTCCTAGCCCCCCCATCCAGCCCGGGGGCCCGAGCACTTCCAGCTCCCTCTGTCTGGGTGGAGTTCTGGCTGGAGCCCTGAAGGGCATTCTCTGGGGCTGTCCTTTGCAAGCAAAGATACAGCACATAACTGGAGAAGGCGTGAGATAGTAACCAAGTAAGGAATGAAAGCGTGTATGCATTCAAGCTACAGCTTGGGTTGAACTGTGTCTCTCATCCCCCGAAACCTATGTTGAAGCCCTAACCCCTAGTAACGTTGGAATGTGACCTTATTTGGAAATAGGGCCATTGCAGATTTGATTAGTTATGAGGAGGTCATCCTGGAGGATGGTGGGTCCCGCCCTAATCCAGTGACTGGTATCTTCACAAGCAGGTAGCCAGGTAGACACAGAGACACAGGGCTTGGCAGGAATTGGAGGACGTGGCCTGGAGCCACCAGCAGCTGGAAGAGGTGAGGAAGGGTCCTCCTCTAGAGCCTTTGGAGAAACTGTGGCCCTGCCCACGCCTTGATCTCAGGTTGGTAGCCTCCAGAACTGTGGGAGACTACGTGGCTGTTTGTTACCAGCCACCCAGCGTGCGGTCTTTGCTGCAGGGAGCCCAGGTCACTCATGCAGGTGCTAAGAACACGGTGAATGCTAAGAGGAGCCTACTGCTGAGAAAGATTCGTGTTTTGCTTCTGAGACTCAAGATTTCTCCATAACTGGGCAAGTCTTGCCTCCTTCCCCAGCGGGGGGGGGTGGGCGTGGAAGTGACCCGGCTGGGTTGGTCTGCTGGGCGGACTGGCAGAGGGCGGCCGGCGGCCGGAGCTGGGCGGGGCTGCTTCCCGAGGCTGAAGCCGAGCCGGCTGGAGTGGCGGCCTCCCTGCTGGGCCTGCTCCGTCTGCCTGGGTGCCAGAGTTGTCTCCTCCAGGCAGGGGAAGAGTTGAGGGCTGGGAGCGCAGAAAGATGCATTTGAGTCTCTTAAAATTCTGCCTGGAATTTGGGAGCAGGGAAACTTGTGAATGAATGCAGCATGTGGGGCAAGCTGCCAGGAGGTACAGGTGAGCAGCTGATTTCTGCAACTTCGCTTGGCAAAGAATGCCTCCAACCCGCACCAGGATTCTGCCATCAGATCCTGCCGTATTAGAGCCTGGGAGGAGAAAGATGGGGCCTCCTGAGCAGTGGTGCTCCCACCTGACCCCCTCAGGACTGCAGGCAGGTGGCTCTGGTGAAGGAAGATGGAGGGGGGCTCGCCCTTCCCAGACATGGCCGTCTTTGAGAGAGTGCCCCTTCTGCTGAGAAGGCAGGAGGGGCGTGAGGGCCCCCAGCTTCTCCCCTGGGCCCTGTTCTCTTGTGCAAGAGGTGAGACCAGGCCGGTAGTCATCCCAGCGAGGCCAGGCCCGACCAAGGGGAGCCGCTGGATGCTGAAGATAAAGGGAAGGGGACCACATTCCTTCTGTTCTTTTTCTTGATCAGAAACCACATTCCGGTGGGATTTGAGCCCGCTTACAAACGCTCCGCACCTCTCCTAGGAGCCCGTCCTGGGTCCCTGCTGCTAATTTCTGATGGAATGGAGATTATTCACAATCCCCCATCCCCCAGGCAGGGCAGGAGGTGACATGCTTTTGGAAGACAAAGCCAGGTAGTCAGGTGTGCTGCCCCCAGACCTCAGCAAGGGGGAGCTGGGGGGAACAGGCATTGTGTCACTTGCAGCAAGGAGGGACATAGAAGTCCCCGTGGTCGACGAGAGTGGCCATCAGCTGCCCCAGGGCCCCTCCCGAAATGGCGGTGTAATTATGGACTTGCCAGTCTTTGTATGGTTCTCCTTCTTGGTTTCCGGTAAATATTAATGGGTTACTTTTTATTCATTTAGCTTATGTTTTTGAAAGATGGCCTCAAACAAAAAGATCATATCTGTATGTTGTGCTTTAATTTATTTTCACCTTTTTTTCTCCTTTGGAGACCCCTGGTGTATCATCACTTTGTTTACCACAAATTAAACCGGGGCTGATTGTTTACCCGACTCTGGGCCCCTGTGCGTTGCTCCCACTCTCCTTTTTTAAATAATCACAACCTGGGATTCATTTGCAAGAGGCCCTAATCTGCATGAGAATTATACAATTAACTTTTGATTAACCACCTAGTTCTTTTTGAAACCACAGTGTATAGGATACTCTGCATTTAAATAATTTTCCTTAAATTGGGAGCAGGCCTTTCATTAAGCTGGTGGGTTAGACTAAAACAACAACATTTGGTGATAATCAGGGTCAGAACAATAGGCAAGCCGGCAGGGCTAGAATGTCATCTTTAAATATAACAGTCAGGATAAAGGCCCCCAGATTGTGCCTTATCAAAACACAAAAAAATCAAAGGACTCTCTTGTCTGTGGCAAAATGCAGAGGCCCCAGTGATGTGGGCGACCATTGTCTGGCGGGGGGCCCGTGGCCAGATTT
Organism: Eumetopias jubatus; assembly: GCF_037043125.1. Lineage (NCBI taxonomy): Eukaryota > Metazoa > Chordata > Mammalia > Carnivora > Otariidae > Eumetopias > Eumetopias jubatus. The sequence continues at coordinate 4,926,679 of NW_028274823.1, read as the reverse complement.
GCATGCAGGGGGCCCGCAGTGTAAAGTACACATTACATCACGTACCGGGCTTATCTCCACGCCTGACAATAATTATCAGGAAGAATATACTCAGAATGACTTTTTTTGTGATTTTTATACCTCCCCAACACAAGGAAAGGGAGATAACAGCATTAGGAGAAAGGAGGGAGTCTCGGAAGACTCTCCCCGGAGCTGGTTCTTCGATTAAATTCGCTGTACCACTCGGTGCTGCTGGTGAACAACTGGGAGGAAAGCCTGCGAGCCTTTTCTATGGGGTAATAATAGACCTGAACACAGCCCTCACCGTGAGATAAGATCCATTGTTGAAACAAACAAAGGGAGTCGTATTAAACAGCACTGGAAGAATATCTATGAGCAAAGTTTGAAAGCCTCTTTCCGTCTCCTCTCCTTGCTTGCACCTTGCACCTGGTTCTGCAAGACAGACATTTCGCGGGGCGTGGGCGACGGTGTGGCACGAGTCTCCAGCTTAAGGAGCCTGGGAAAGCCAGATCATGGTCTTGAGGTCACTGAGGTTGAGTGAGGACTTTCTAAGGTCAAGGTCATGCCCTTTCTTCCCAGGGTCCCACTCTGCTTGCTTTTGCTTCTTTCCCAAAGTCCAGCAGAAGAGACCTCAATATCAGATCTGAGAGCCCCGGGAGACTTGGTGGAGGGTCGAATTCCAAAGATGCAGTTCAGCAGCCCTGCTGCACGGAGATGCAGGTCCTCCGTGGTCCTGCCAGCCTTTCGGGGCCTGCAGTGTCCTCAGGAATTTATTCCATCCTTAAAAGAATTGTTCTGCTTCCTTCTCTTTCAGGGAAACAGTAAGCACCTGGTGTTGAGCATCCCGACTCCAGACTGCATATAAACACGGGTGCAAATGTCCCCGACAAAAACAAAGGTCATAGCTTCAAACGAGCTGCTTTCCCAAAGCCATCTGCACGCAGAGTTGATGAGAACAGAGCATTGATTTCATGTCTGATTCTCTGTATTCCTGATCAGCATCGTGGGGGGGGTCTGTTGGCATAGTGTTTGTTCCTCCAGCCTCAGAGCAAGGACGACTCTGGGATAGTGAGAGGGAATTTTCTGTTCGATTTAGATCAGAATTCCAGTTGCACGCAAAGGAATCGCCAGTAGTCAGGATTTGGCCAGTCTGAGTTGTGTTCAGCCTGCGCGGCAATTCCGTCCGTCCACCTACACACTTCTTTTCTTTTCTTTCTGTGTGGGTCTGGCATGCTCTGTCCAGAGGCTCTTAGCTGCTATGGTGGGGCAGGGCAAGTGTTCCAGGCCAGCCCTGGCTGACAGTGGGACCCAAACATGCAGGACCCAAGGCCACAGGTGGGTGGGCAGGACCTGTCCCCGGAGCAGCCCAGGAGAAATAGAGTCTGTGATTCTGAGCATGCTCAGTGGGATTGGTGGGGGTGGGGTTGGTGGGGGTGGGGGGGCAGGGGTAGGGGGCAGGGGACTCAGGGGCTGGGTCGGAGGGCCTTTTCTTTTCACAAACCTGCCCTGTGGCCTTGGGGAAGCCCCCTTTCCGAGCCTTAGTTTCTCCTTTGGAAGTCACAGGGCTTCTCAAAGCCCTGGTTGGCCTCAAATTTGCCAAGACCATGATGACAGGTGCTTGGGGGCTTCTGTGGCAACTAGTTTGTCCTCTTGCTGCTTTTCTGGGGACGGTGGAGTTGGCAAAGGCAATGAAAACCTATGGTATAGCTTCCTCGGGTGGAAACCTGGTGCAAACCCTATTCGCAAACGCGGTGAGCAAAGCCAGCTAAGACTGAAGGGAGAGGGCTCTGGCCAGCCTGACCCGGGGCCACCAGTGGTCTGCGACATCTGTGCCGTGGCTGGGGCCCAGGTGTGACCCTCAGGACTGCCCACCTCTGCAGGTGTCAGGGGCAGGGAAGAGCTTCCTTCCACTGCCAGAGACAGGGGACTCACTGCATCATCCCTGAAGTGGCCGACCTCGGGAAGCAAAGCACCCCACACTTGAATGCATTTTCAATCAGAGCTGGAGGTGAGTGGGCAGAGGAGGTGTCGGAGGGTGGGTGGGCTCGCTGCCTGCTTTTGCCCAGCCTGCTGTGTGGTTTTCAAAGACCTGCAGAGGGGCATTCATTAGGAAGGGCTCTCTGAAGCCATCTGCACTTGTGCCTCCTCACAGAGTCTTTCTGCAGCGGGAACCTGTCCTCCCCCAAAGGGGCCTTTGCACTGACCCGACTTCACGGCCACTCAGGCCCCCAGGGGCAGGTGACTCAGAGGCTGCATTTAACCGCAGCGCGGCTCTATCCCTCCTGTGTGCAAAGACAGGGTACAGCCTGGAGAGATTTTTAGCTGTACTCTAAGAAAAAAAAAAAAAATCAGCAAAACAATGAAGTTTGATTTGCAAAACATTCTTCCTCTGAGTGGCTGAAATTATTTTATAATTCAGAGAATTAATGCTCAAAACAAACTCAACATGTAATTTTGGATTCTTGGTAACTTGGGCACCGGGGCTGACCTCCCCAGCAGTTTGTCCTCGGTGACGAAGGTCAATCGTTATTTTCAAGCCCTATCACATCACGTGGTCTGGTTTTTATGAAGGTGGGGCCGAGCATATGTTACTGGGTGTGGGTTTTCTTTCACATTGTGATTGTCTTGAGCAGGAAAAATACCAGGGCAGCTGGGGAAATGGATGCTACCCTGTGGGTTTGCTAATGAGCATGATTGACCAAATGCTGCTGGTAAAGGCAAGATAGAGCTGGCATTGACCTTCACAATTAGGAGACAAGTTCCCATGCACCTAGTGGGTGGGTGAAAACACTCACAGCAGAGGACAAGATGGTGGGATACCATGCCCATGATTAAAATGGACTTTGCCGATGGATCCTTTACCGGCATCCGTCTTACAGAAAGTGAAAAACTGTAGGAAGGGCAAGTTGGGGCCTAGGAAGATTGCAGTAATATAGCTTCCCAGCTAATTGATTAGCAATTATGGCTGGTAATATTGTTCACTTTAATTGTGTTTAATCTCTACTTTGGTAATAAAGATTATTGTTTTGGATTATGACTTTATCCTGCTATACTAATTACTAAGTTGTGAAATTAAAGTGTATATTTTCACATCCTGAAAAAATTCGCACTATGCCCTTACATAATAGTTTTCTTTTCTGAGCAGCCTAGTTGTTTGGAGCTGTTGCATCCTTAACATCTGAGAAGGACTTAATTTTGGCAAACAAAATAAATGATATTCGTTCTACTTACTAAGATAGATAGGTTTGTTTTTTTTTTTTTTAAATGGTGTTTTTAAGGGGATGAAAGGAAAGAAGATATTGCCAGAAGTAAATCTGGAATATGAGAGAACACAGGTAGAATTACGTGGAAAACCACTTTTTAATTTTGAAGCGGATTTCACCCCTTTCGATGGTTCCTGTAGGTTCCGGCTGGTGTGCATAGCGTGAGTCCCCCAGGGCTCTTCACCCTCACCTTTTTGCTGTTCTGCCTTCAGGTACTGCCTGGGTTCCTGTCTCTTGAGACAAACATCCACCTGACACGTCTATTTTTTTGTGATTCAAGGTTTTATTTTCCACAAGCTTTCAGTATCCAGTGGCGCATATTCATGGCTCCCATTTTCTCCCCACTTCCCATCCTAATGGTTGTAGATCAACTGCATTCATGGAAGTCTCCAATGACCAGCTCCCAGCAGGGACCTTACCCTAGGCATCATGCAGGAAATCTGCACCCCTCCTGACATCCTCCATCTGCCTGTTCTTGCCCCAGCCTTCAAGAATTCAAAGTTCCTGAGACCCCCTCTCTATTCCCTCCGTGTACTACCCCACTCCCACACAATTTAAAAAACATGTGAGTTCTAAGGGTCCTACATACTCAAACCATTGTCAACATTCAGGAGTATTTTCCAGGCTTTTTTCTTTGTATTTATATAGAGCAGGGGTCTGAAGACATTTTTTTTTCTGGTGGGCCAGGGAGTGTGTTCTTTAGGTTTTGCAGATGTTGGCGATAACGGCTCATTGGGGCTGTTGCAGCGGAAACTACCCAAGTGAACGTACCTGGCTATGTGCCAATAAAACTTTACAAAGACAGACACCAGAATGGATTTGGCCCACAGCCTGTAGTTTGCAGACCCCTGGATGTAGATGCTTACATATATAAGATATTATGTATGTTTGATTAATCTACTATTATATTGGGAAAATTTCCCTTTGTCAATCAAATTTATTGTTGAATGTGATGTTAATGGTTGTGTAACATCCTAGTCCAAACATTTGTTGTTGTTTTATTTTCAGAAAAATTATAGCAACTTATAATTTCATTAGCACTTTATGAGCAGTCTACCCAATCACAGGCCTGCATTGAATTGCTAAAAAAAAAAAAAAGGGTTGCTAATTAGCTAGGAATATGAGATCTTACAGAATTCTAGCTCGTGTTTGTGCTAGTCTGGCTCTGTTGCATTAATGGTATTGATTATATCACCTTAAAGTGAATCAATATTCGCCCTCAGAGATATGATCCTTCCCAAATGTCCCCAGTGCTGGTCTCCTCTCATGCCTTGTTACCTCGGAATCCAGCCTCGGGCCCCTGCGCCCCTTCGCTCCTTTTCCTTGTGTTTCTTAGAAATGCCTGCAAAACAGGTATCACGCAGCTGCTGGAACAGAAGGTGTAGCTAGACTAACACCCTTTAAAACAGGCTAAGTAGGTTTAAACTGCTTTCTTCTTCTTCTTCTTTTTTTTTTTTGAACAAAAGCAATGCAGTCTTTGCACAGTTACCTCTACCCTGGAGCGTCTTAGATCACTTCCTCTTTGCGACAAACCACTTGAATGAAAGGCTTTAAAATGGTGCCCAGAGGTGAAGTTGGCACCGATATCAATTGCCGGAGCTGCAGGCAAGAAAGCAGGCTGCTCTGGCCCGAGCCCCCGTCTGACCGCGGAATTAAAAATGAATCACATTCCTAATAAATGTAATCCCGCAAATTCTCTGAATGAACAGCGATGAGAGTACGAGCCAGAGCTTTAGAGAGAGCTCTGCCCACCGCTTCTGCAGCCAAGCCCCCCCTGCCCCCCCTGCCCCTGGAACGGGCGTGAGTGGCAAGTATTTGTGCAGATGATGCCCTTGGAAAGCCCTGCACCTCCTTTTGGTTGGGGGCAATTTGCATTTTCTAGATAGTGTCTACAAGCACCACATCCAGAGCCTACACCCATTTTGGAGACACCATCCGAGGGCGCGGCTTGACCACGGGCTTTGGAGCTAAGGGCCCTAGGCTAAGGGCGGTGGTTACTCCTGGCCTCTCCAAATGCCATGGTCAGGGACTCACTCCTATTTGAGACAAACCTTTGATTTATTTTTCTCAGCACTCGTGCCAGGACCAACTGTATTACAGGCTGTCTAATTGAGACTTGGCAGCAGACAGCCCGGATCAAAGGCAGCCCAAGCACCGATCTCGGATCCCAGGCCAGTGGGCACTTAGCACGTCTCGGAAGCAAAGCTCGCCGTCCGCTTTCCAGCAGCGCGTGCCAGCGCCCCTGCCTCAGCATCCCGCTGGCTGATCCATGGGTTGCTCTGCCATCGGGTCCAGAAGGAGCCACTTGTGAGCTATTAAAGACAGCAATGAAGTGCCGTGGTGATAGTGGTGATTCAGGGAAAGATGGAGGAACCATCCGGGAAGGCGGTCTCCTCTTTTCTGCCAAGCGGAGTCTGTGAACAGGAGCTCGGAGGGACCGGGGGTCTTCCCCGAGGAGGGAGCAGGTGCGGCGGGGGCCGGAGAGCTCCTTCAGGGAAAAGAACGTGAGATAATATTCCCTAAGTTCAAAGACAGTAGACTTCCACCCTGTTCTCAGATGTTTACTAACCCAATCATCCTATTTCCGGGGAATGACAAAAAGGAGAACCAGTGACCCCTTTAGGACTAAGAACACCGCTTTTGGATGTAAGTGCACGCACTCTCAAGATCGATGTGTGGATTTATCACAAAAATGGGCCCAAATCAGCTGCTTTCTTAAAAAAAAAAAAGGAAAGGAAAAAGGAAGAGAAATGGACAAATCCTTCCTCAGATTCCTGTGTTTATGGGAAGAGTTGAGAAAGCCAAAACAATCTTTACAAAGACAAAGTTGAGGACTCACACTTCCGGATTTCACGACTTAACTACAAGTTATGGTGCCTGAGATTTAACAATATTGTCGTCCAGCCTATGCATGTGGAATTGCTCTCAATTTATTTAGATCTTTAAAAAATGTCTTTCAAAAATATTGGCTGTATTTTTAAATTAATAGACCTGATTTTTTTTATGAGCAGTGTTAGGTTTATAGAGCAATGGTGTAGGAGGTTCCGAGTGGCCATGGGACACCCCCACCCCCACCACCCAGGTTCTCCCAGTTTTAACCCCTTGCATTCCTGTGATATATTGGTTATAGTCGATGAATTATCCCAGCATTTTGGGTTTTATCTAATAGGTTTATAGTGATACCTCATTGTTGGTTTGACTTGCAATTCCCCCCAATTAAGACATTTTTATTAATTGAAGTCTGCAGTGTGCATTAGGATTCACCCTTTGTGTTGTACATTCTATGGGTTTTGACAAATGTGTAATATTGTGTAGCCACCGGTACAGTATTGTACAGAATAATTTCACCGCCCTGAAAATCCCCCGCGCTCTACCTGTTCATTCATCTCTCCCTTCCCCCAGCCCCTGGCAAGCCACTCATCTTTTTACTGTCTCTATAGTTTTGCCTTTTCCAGAATATCAAGTAGTTGGAATCGTGCAATCATACAATATGTAGGCTTTTCAGATTGGCTTCTTCCACTTACCATCATGCTTTTGACTCCATCATGCCTTTTCATGGCTTGATACCTCATTCCTTCTTATCACTGAATAAAATTCATTGTCTGGATGGACCACCTTTATCCATTTACCTACAGAGGGGCATCTTGGTTGCTTCTAATTTTTGGCAATTATGAATAAAGCTGCATAAACATTCACGCACAGGTTTTTGTGTGGACTTAGATTTTCACTTGGGTAAATACCAATAAGTGCGATTGCCAGATTGTATGGCAAGCCTGTGTTTAGCTTTGTAATAACTTGCCGAAACTTCTTTCAAAGTGGTTGTACCATTTCATGTTCTCACCAGCCGTGAATGAGAGTTCCTATTGCTCCATTATCTTCGCCAGCATTTGGTGGTGTCAGCATTTTGGGTTTCATCTAATAGGTTTATAGTGATACCTCATTGTTGGCTTAACTTACAATACCCTAATGATATATGATGTTGAGCATATTTTTATATACTGATTTGCCATCTGTATATCATCTTTGGTGAGGTGTATGGCCAGATCTCTTGCTCCTTTTTAAATTAGGTTGTTTGTTTTCTTAATTGTTGACTTTTGATAAATCTTTGTATGTTATAGATACAAATCCTTTATAATACATGCTTTCTGCCAATATTTTCTCCAAGTCAGTGGCTTGGCTTTTCATTCTCTTAAAAGTGTCTTTTGCAGAAATGTTAATTTTAATGAAGACTAACATCCATTTTTTTTTTTTTTTTTACAAAGGTTGTGCTTTTGGTGTTGTCTCTAAAGGTAATCACGGACCCAAGGTCACCTAGATTTTCTCCGATGTTACTTCTAGAAGTCTTAGAACTTTGTGTTTTACATTTAGATCTAGGATCCCCTTTGATATAATTTTTGTAAAAGGTCTGAGGTCTGTGCCTAGATCAGTATTTTTATTATATGTGTATGCCCAGCAGTTCCAGCACCATTTGTTGAAAAGACTTTCTTTTCTCCAATGAATTTCCTTTGCTCCTATGTGAAAAATCAATTGATTATATTTGTTTGGATCTCTTTCTGGGCTCTGTATTCTGTTCCATTGATCTATTTATCTGTTCTTTCACCAATACCACACCGGTTATGTAATTTTAATTTTATTTTTAAAAGTTTTTATTTTAATTCGAGTTAGTTAACATACAGTGTTATCTCGGTTTCAGTGTGCAAAATGATAATTCAACACTTCCATGCATCGCCCAGTGCTCATCTCAAGTGCACTTCTTAATCCCCATCAACTATTTCAACCCATGCCCCTCCCTTCTGGTCACCATCAGTGTGTTCTCTATAGTTAAGAGTCTCTTTCTTGCTTTGACTCTCTCTCTCTCATTTTTTTCCCCTTTATTTGTTTGTTTCCCAAATTCCATATATGGTATTTGTCTTTCTCTGACTTATTTCACTTAGCAAAATACTCTCTCGCTCCATCCATGTCATTGCAAATGGCAAGATTTCATCATTTTTTATGGCTGAGTAATACTCCATTGTGTATTTATACCATGTCTTCTTTATCCATTCATCAACTGATGGACCCTTGGGCTGCTTCCATATCTTGGCTATTATAAATGATGCTGCTATAAACACGGGGGTGCGTGTATCTCTTTGAATTAGTGTTTTTATGTTCTTTGGGTAAATATCCAATAGTATTTTAAGATAGTTCCATTTTTAACTTTTTGAAGAACCTCCACACTGTCTTCCACAGTGGCTGTACCAGTTTGCATTCCCACCAACAGTGCACGAGGGTTCCTTTTTCTCCACGTCCTTGCCAGCACCTGTTTTTTTCTTGTGTTTTTGATTTTAGCCATTCTGACAGTATGAGGTGATATCTCATTGTAGTTTTAATTTACGTTTCCCTGATGGTAAGTGATGATGAGCATCTTTTCATGTGTCTGTTGGCCATCTGTATGTCTTTGGAGAAATGTCTATTCATGCCTTGTGTGTATTTTTAATTGGGTTATTTGTTTTTTGGGTATTGAGTTTTGTAAGTTCTTTTTATATATTTTGGATACTAACCTTTTATCAGATACATCATTTGCAAATATCTTCTTCCATTCTGTAGGTTGCCTTTTAGTTTTGTTGGTTGTTTTCTTTGCTGTGTGGAAGCTTTTTATTTTGATGTAGTCTCAATAGCTTATTTTTGTTTTTGTTTCCCTTACCTCAGGAGACATATCTAGAAAAAAGTTGCTATGGCTAATGTCAGAGAAGTTACTACCTGTGTTCTCTTCCAGGATTTTTACGGTTTTTCACATTTAGGTCTTTAATCCATTTTGAATTTATTTTTGTGTATGGTATATGTAAGTGGTCCAGTTTCATTCTTTTGCATGTTGCTGTCCAGTTTTCCCAACACCATTTGTGGAAGAGACTGTCTTTATCCCATTTGGATATTCTTTGTTGAAGATTAATTGACCATATAATTGAATACCACACTGTTTTGATTACTGTAGCTTTTATTAAGTCTTGAATTGGGTAATATCAGTCCTCTGACTACTCTTTAATTCTGGGTCTTCTGTTTTTTTCATGTAAACTCTAGAAGTACTTTGTTGATATCCACAGAATAACATGCTGGAGTTTTGATAGGAATTGTACTGAATCTATAGGTTAAACTGGGAAGACTGACATCTTAACAATATTGATTCTACTTATCTGGAACACAGAATATCTCTCCATGTATTTAGATCTTCTTTGATTTCTCTCATTATAGTATTGTGGTTTTCATCATATAGATCTCGTACTTAGATTTATATCTAAATATTTAATTCTGTTTTCCTGCTTATATAAATGGTATTGTATTTTTCTTTTCTTTTCTTTTTAATGATTTGAAGAGAGAGAGAGAGAGTGAGGGGAGAGGGGCAGAGGGATAGAGAGAATCCTGAAGCAGACTCCCCACTGAGCTTGGAGCCCAACTTGGGGCTCGATCCCAGGACTCCGAGATCATGAGATCATGACCTGAGACAAAATCAAGAGCTGGCCGCTTAACCAACTGAGCCACCCAGGCGCCCTTTTAATTTCAAATTCTAATTGCTCATTTCTGGTATATAGGAAAGTGATCGATTTTTGTTTATTAACCTTATATCATACAACCTTACTATGATCACATCTTAATTCTAGGATGGTTTTTTTGGTCCGTTCTTTAGGATTTTCTACACAGACAATCATGTCATCTTTGAACAAAGACAGTTGAATTTTTCTTTCCCAATTGATGTATCTTTTATTTACTTTTCTTATCTCACTTCATTAATTAAAACTTCCAGTACAATGTTGAAAGGGAATGCTGAGAGGGGACATCCTTGCCTTGTTCCCTGATCTTCGGGGAAAGCATCTAGTTTTTCATCATTGTATAGTTTGCACTAAATCTACAGGTGTATTTGGGGAGTACTGCATCATAATCATGCTGAGACTTCCAGTCAAAAGGCAGTGACATTTCTCTCCATTTATTTAGATAGTCTTTCATTTCTTTCAGCAATGTTTTGTAGTTTTTAGCATATAAGTCTTTCACTACTTTGGTTAAATTTATGGCTAGGTTTTGTATTCTTTTTGATGCTTTTGTGAATAGAGTCATTTTCTTAATTTTATTTTTGGAATTTTTATTGTTGGTATGAAGAAGTACCGTTGATTTCTGTATTTGTTCATTAGTTTTGTAGTTTTTCCCATGGATTCTTTTTATTTTTAAAAATTTTTTTCAAGATTTTCTTTATTTATTTGACAGAGAGAGACACAGTGAGAGAGGGAACACAAGCAGGGGGAATGGGAGAGGGAGAAGCAGGTTTCCCGCTGAGCAGGGACCCCGATGCGGGGCTCGATCCCAGGACCCTGGGATCATGACCTGAGCCAAAGGCAGACGTTTAATGACTGAGCCACCCAGGTGGCCCCTTTCCCATGGATTCTTTAGGATTTTCTATCTACAGATTAGGCTATCTGTGAAGGAAGACAGTTTTACTTCTTCCTTTTCAGTCTGGACACTTTCTATTTCTTTTTCTTGCTTGATTCCACTGGCTGGAAGTCTAGGACAATATTGAGTAGAAGTGGTGAGAGGGACATCCTTGTCTTTTTCACAAATTTAACGGGAAAACATCCCATCTTTCATCATTAAGGGTGATGTTTGCTGTAGGTTTTTCTTTTTCTTTTTTTATTATGTTCAGTTAACCACTGTATAGTACATAATTAGTTTTTGATGTGGTGTTCAATGATTCATTAGTTCTCTTAAATGTTCTTTATCAGTTTGAGGAAGTTCCTGTCTATTCTTAGTTTAAGAACTTCCATCATGAATGGACGTGCTTTCTTTGGCTTTTGCACATGAGGATAAGCCACTTTGCCGCCAAAAGATAAGGAGGCCAGAAGCTAGAGCTGGAGGGAGAATGTTGGAGGTCCTGGATCAAGTCAACCCAAGGGCCCACCATACCTCTCAGCATCTAGTTGTGCGAGCCAGCAGGAGTCTTTATTGTTGAAGGTGTGTTGACTTGGTTTTCTGTTACATTTAATAAGAAACCTTCTCACAGACACACTGCCTCCTCCAAGCAATCTTCCTGATCCATCAGCCAAAGGTGCTATGTCCTCTCTGACTTTCCATAGCTCTTTGTAGCTCTTTATTGCGCATTTTCCTGATACTGTGTCTGACCCTTTGTGTCTTCCCCTGCCAGCTCCTTTGGGAAGAAGCTTTGCTGCCGCCGTGTCTGCCTCTCTCAGTTTGGCCTTGTGTTTGCAAAGAGTAGATACTCAGCTCTTTAATGAATTGATGAAAAGATACCTGAGTGATTACTACTGAAGTGGATTGTATACTTTAATTCTTTTTCTAGAAGTCTTATACTTAGGTATATAACCCCTTTTGAGTTAATTTTTGTAAAAGGTAGAAAGTCTGTGTCTAGGTTAGTAAGATGAGAGATTGTGAGACATGGCCAGTTTTTTTTTTTTTTTTTTTCCTCCCAAGACTTGGAACGATTTGTGCAGTGAAGCCATAGAAACTCCCCTGGTTGGAGTGAGACAGGAGCCCGCAAGCTTCCTTCCTTGGGAAAGACCCTTCCTTCTCTTCCTTCCCATTCTCCACCTCTGTGCTCTGTGGAACCGCTTTGAGAAATGTGGACCCTGTTTAAATGACAAGGCTACAGACACCGCCAGATTTGTCTGATTTCACGCAGCTGGTTGGAGCAGGACCAGGACTAGAACCCATGTATCCTGAACCCCAGGCCAGTGCTCATTTGTGCCCCTAAATGAACCACTGGTTGTTGTAACTCCATCATAAACCCATGCCGCGGCTAGTGTGGATCGTTCTCATTTATAGCACCCAAAGGTAAGAATCGTGGGAGCTCAGAGATGATCTTGTATGACCCTTTGATTTAGTAGTTAAGCATGTGGGTGCCATGAAGGATGAAGTGGTTTTGGAGGCTGTGCTCATGGGATGGGAGAGTCTTCATCTTGGTCAGGGTAGTTACATTTGCTGGCTTAGGGAAATCAGATCCTCCCTGGAAGTAGAGAGCAGCCTGGGAAAGAGCCTATCCTTTTTGCCAACGTAAGAGAATCTGTTAGCTGTGTCGTGTAGACACTGAAGGGGTTCCTGGGAAGCATGACTTTACACTTCACTCTATATCCTGCTGTGGCAAACTCCATCGCTGCTTGGCCCCTTGGGTGGGATCATCTTTCTGGACTCCACATCTCAAAAACCTGAAAGAGTTGATGTATCCCTGAACATCCAGCAGAAATGCATCCCCTTTCTGACCCAGAAACTTGCAGGAGATTTGTCATTGCCACCAGCAGCAGCAGCTCACCTGCGAACGGAGTCATTTCCCCTAAGCCAGTTGATGCTCCCTAAGCGCCCACCCTCTTCCCCGAGAGTTTCCAGCTCTGGGCCTTCCGGGAGAGCTTGGGTGCTTTCGTGCGGAGAGGAACACCTGACTCTAGCCGTTGAGGTGAAGTGTGAATGGTAAACAACTGGGGAAGATCTCATACATAGTAGGTGCTCAAAATACTGTTTGTGGGGAGGATGTGTGAGCCAGAGTATCCAGCTAGGCTCCAGTCTTGTCAAAGAAATGGCCTACGCTCTCCTTTACCTAAATTTTTTAAATCATACCAGGAAGTGCAGAACACCCATGCCAGGGTTTCAAGGGTTCCTTGAATTCTGAGCTGACTTGAGTGATAATGGGCTATTTTAGCTATCTGTTCTTACACAACACACCACTTCAGAACTTAGCAGCTTACAACAACTGGTTCATTATCTCTCACGTTCTCTTACTTTGGACAGTTCTCCTGCTGGTCTCACTTTGGATCTCTCCTGCAGATCCCAGGGGGGACACTGGCATGGCTGGACCTTCCTTGCTCTTCCTGGAGGTTTGAACCTCTCTTTCCATGTGGCTCTTCATGTGCTCTTTCTTTGTGGTCTCAACAGCAGAGTAGCTAGCTGGACATTTTCCTTGGCAGCTCAGGGCTCCAGGAGGACTGCAGGAGGACCCTGTTGGGCAAATGCTTATCAAGCCTCTGCTTGTGAGGCTCTTGTCCCATTGGCCAAAGCTACTTGCATGGCCAAGCCCAGAGTCCATGGGGGAGGAGACTATAAAATGGAAGAAATACAGCAGGCACAGCTCATTGGGGACCACCAACGGAATAGCGCACCAGAGGCAGGGGAGGCATGGCTTTCCAGGCAGTGAGGGGAGATTACATCACAGAGCTGTCCTGTGTGGCTCTAGTTGAGGGTGAATGGGCATGGGCAGAGGCTATAGATGGGGCTGGAAGGTGATTGCAACCAGACTGAGAATGCCTTTTAATACCATGCAGAGGAGTTTGGATGTTATCCTACAAAAACCAGTTATCTCCAGGCAGAGTCATGTAGCCCAGGCATGTGGTATAGGTTAGGTCAGGTGGCTGTGGGTGGAGGGAGATTTCTGGGGACCGGTGAGATGATCTGGCAAAAAATGATCCAGGAGAGAAATGACAAGTGCCCAGGGTAGGGCAGTTATGGCAATGGGAGGGAGTGGACGGTTCAGGGGAAATTTTGGAGAAAGAACATATGGGGCACAGAACTGATGGGCTGGAGGGGTGCGGAGAGGAGAGTAACTGCCTGCAGTGTGTGCGTCCATGGCACCGGGCTTGGGCCACAATGAGTCTGCTTCGATGGGTGGCCCTACACCTTGATGAGTTTGGGTTTCTTTTCTTTTTAAGATTTTATTTATTTACTTTAGAGAGAGTGCATGAATGGGGTGGGGCCCAGGGGGGCAGCAGATGGAGAGGGAGAAACTGAGTCTGCAGTAAGTGCAGCGCCCAACACGAGGCTCAGTCCCAGGACCCTGAGATCATGACCTGACCCGAAATCAAGAGTCACATGCTTAACCGACTGAGCCACCCAGGTGCCCCGTTGTTTTCTGTTTTTGTTTTTTCTTATTAGATACAAATATTTTAGGCAAAAGTCATGGGTATGATGTAATGTAGATGTGAAAGTGAGAAAACAATTTGTAGATAATAAAAATATGAGAGCTTGGTGAGAAGATTTACTAAGAACTCTGAAACTGGTCTGGAAGTTGGAAGAGACCAAATGGAAAATTGTAACAACAGCATGCCCAGCGTCATGCACGTCTGGCCCCTGGGGACCGTCAGGTGTCACTGGGGTGATGGAGACCAGCCTCGCCCCTGCTTCTCCCTGGTAGGGGAGCCACAGAAACAACAATGCGGTTCTTCAAGTTGACGTGCATGTAGTCTGCCTGGGAGTGCCCCTGGGGCCGGGGGTGGCTGGGGATGTGGGGCCCAGCCTCCAGAGCTGCTGGGAGGACAGGGCTGGAGACGAAGGGCTAAAAGGAGATTTGGAGCCTTCCTTTTGGCTGATCATCATGCTCATTGATGAGGCTATAGGGAGCCTCTGATTTCAGACCCGTGCCCTAGGGAGCCTCTGATTTCACCCTTTGTTCTGCCTGCCAAGAAGGCAGGGCTGCTTGGATCAGCAGAGGGTCAGGGGGCTGGGGCTCGAATTACTTTCGTTCCTCGAGCTGCTTGGAGGGGTCTTGGGAAAGTGACGGAAGGCCTGCCTGTCACCCCTGATGGCCAGGTGAGTTCACACACTGGCTATAAAGTTGTGTTATTGTTTGTGGAGCTATTGCTTATTTGCAACCACAGTGCAGAGGCCTGGGGAGAGGTTTATGGGTGGATGTGACCCAGGCCTTCTTACACACCATGAAGGTTGGTTTACAGGCTTGGAAAATGAACATCGGGTAAAGACATTTCTGACCACTTTTAAATAGATCTGAGGTTGAACTGGACGAAAGAAAGGCTGTCAGGAGGAGTTGGGAGGAGAATAGTCTCCCAGAGAGGCAGCGATGTGATGGGCCCAACCTGCTGCACTGCGCGGAGCCTTTCTGGAATGACCCACCCCTTTTGCCCAATAAATCGAGGCCTCAGCCCTGTCCTAATCAGTCGATTTGCTAGAAACACCAACTTGTCATTTGATCACTTGTGTTTCCAGAACTAAGTTGCTACGATTTGAGCAACACTTTCTATGCTTTGGAAACTCCTCATTTATCATTCTAAAACTTACGGTTAAGCCCGTTAATCCTAAAATGTGGCAACATGAAATGATTGAAACTTGGATGGTTGACGGTTACTGAGTGCTTACACCCAGGGACTGTTCTGAGGACCTCACGTGCATGAGCTCATTGATTGGTCACATACCCTGACCAGGTAGGTAACAGATGAGGAAGGGAGGCTCAGAGAGTTTAGGTACATTGCCCACATTGACAGAGTCAGGAGGAAGCTCGCATCAAACCAGGAAATCAGAATAAATCTCAAGGTTCTCTCCAAAAAGATTCTTCCCCATCCTTCTGCTTTCCTCCCATCCCACTTAAAACCACTGTTGGTTTGGTTTGGTTTGTGGCGTCCCGTAGACCAGAGGAGTTCGCACATACTCTGAACACACACTCAGCTCTGCTGGAGGACACAAGCTGACTGCAAAACACCCGTGGTTGAAGACATTCTGGAATCATAGCTTCTGACCACTTCCAGCATTTCCAGACAGTACCTTGGCCCCTTTCCTTGCTGACTTCGGTTCACCTGGATGGCCAGCTTCAGGAATGGGCTTTGTGGCCTCTATCTGCGCCTGGGCCTGCTGTCTGTGTCTGCTGGGTGCAGTGAGGCCCTCTTGTGCTCCCCATTTCCCTCCCCAGCCCGTACCTTCCCCAAAGCTCCCCCTCATCCCATGCTGGGTCCTAGGCAGCCCCCAGACCTGGCTTGTGGAACCGAGGGAAACATTTCCCGGCTCCAGGGAGACCAGGCAGGATCGGGACCCTCTGGGATGCTTCTTCTTGGACGGAGGGGAGGGTCCCTGTTTCGTCCTACCCTCTGCTCTCTGCGCCCGAGTCTCCCTGGCTGGAAGGGCAGGTGAGGTGTCCAGAGCACTGGGCGCCTTTCCAGCTGGCGGCTGTAGGACAAACCACCTTTCCAGGTCTGCGCAGAAGGAAGGGGGGCTTGCAGCAAGTTCTGTCCCTGCAGACCCTCCATTTCCCACCTGAGGATTCAAACACATGGCTCAGGCCCCTCCAGCGGGAATGTCCTTGGGTTCTAGGAAATATACCTGACTGTATAAATTCTCCACACTTTTTTTAAAATAATAGAAGAAATACATGTTCATTGTAGAAATTGGAAAACACAGATTATGCAAAAAACGATAACGAATTAAAAGCAAATCTGATCCTACTGTAACCCTTACAATTGTTTTGGCATATATTATTCTAGACTTTGTGTGTGTGTGTGTGTGTGTGTGTGTGTGTGTGTGTGTGTGTGTACACAGAATAAAATGGATATTATCATATATAGTATCTTGTAAACTGTTTTTTTGTTTTATTTTGTTTTTTTGTTTTGCTTAACAATATACCTCAAACATCTTTCAATCTTGATTTGTTTTGTTTTGCCTTCTTTTTAAATGAGCACAGGTCATTCAGGAAGACTAGAGATTAAGGGGAAAATTGTCAGATACATACAAGACTGATTTAACTAAATCGGTTGAACACAATTTGACTTAGATCCAGAGGTATAAGGAATGACCAGATGTATTTTCCATCCTCGGGGAGTTAGCAGAGATAAGAGAGACACACAAAATTACATTGTCTAGCATGACACGATCAGCTACAGACCTATTGTTTGGAAATATATGGAGGCCTTCATGGAAGAGGTGTCCTTTTTGCCTCACTTGGTAAACATTTGCATTTTCTATTGTGGAACCCAGTCACGCAGAGAAGCAAAGAGCCTTGACCTTGAAACAGATAGAGCTGGATGCCAGGTTATACTTTGTCACGTTCTGGCTTTGTGACATTGGGAAAATTAACAAGCTCTCTGAGCCCCGAGTTCTTCTCTGCCAGATGTGGATAACTGTACCTACTTCACAAGGTTGTTGTGAGATTTAAGTAAAATAACCAATACCTAAATACATTGTGTTTTGTGGATACCCCCCCAACACCTGACGTGTCTAAAATGCTCAATAAATGATATTATTATTTGCATTTGGTAAAACAATTATTCATATCTAAATCTGTAGCAAAATGGGCAGAAAATATATGAGTTTTAAGAAATGAGGAACAAAAAAAGTTAAAGTGATTTCACTGGTTTCCAGAATATGTTTCCAGTAAGTCCAAGTAACTCTAGGGAATGTTTTCTGGGATGCAGAGAAAACATATGCCTGGTATCCACTAGTTAGTCTGATTGTCAATTTTGGAAAATCTTGAGTCTGTGGTTGACTCTTATAGGTAATGGACTAGTCCCCTAGTAATATCAGGAATATTCTCATTTTTCTCTGAAATTGTATTGTACTGATATTACTCTGAAATGATTGTGCATCCTGCTATTTGTCTGAAATAAGATTATACTTAATTAATAGAATGTCCCCACTGAAAATCTCATGCAATTTACATGATCACCGTGTTACATTCCAGACTCAACAAATCATCTTTTCTCTTAGTATTTTTGTGGAAGGAACATTTGGTCTATATTGGAGAAAGATACACTTTATCGATAACTATGTTAAAAAGAAATTCATTTGGCTTTGGAATTAGGCAAATTTCCAATGAGTACTAAAAAAAATTACAACATAGCATGTGTATAATTATGGACTAGATAAAACCTTCTGGCTTTTAGTTGCTAATGTGATGACTTTTCTTAATGTCTGTCCAAGTGAAATGCTCTTTTTAAAAATATCTACGCAGCATGCGCGCGCACACACACACACACACACACACTCCTGGATGACATGATTCTAATTTCTCTTGCCACCCGAAAGTTATGGCCAAATTAAATTAATACATAAGAGACTTGTTTTGTTCAGCTCCTGCAGTAACTACTTCTGTTTCTTGAAAGGCCTTTTTTTTTTTTTTTACTGACTTCCTTACCTGAAAAGGTTTACCATGTCTCCGTGCAAGTGGTTGTCATGCTTTAGAAAAATCACAAGCCGCAAAAAGTCAGAATTGTCAGTTCAGAAGACACAGCCTGTTCCACTGGGTACAACCGAGCAAGCAATGCTGGCAAACGATCTTTAGGAAAAAAACAGAGGATGGGAACAGCAGCAGAATGAAGATAAAAAGGATTGCCGGCTTTATTCTCACTGAAGGCTGGCAGCAGGAACCTGCAGGAGGGGACGCCTATCAGATAGGTCATCTGTTGGGTAATGAAGAATGGAAGACAGGAGACGGGCAGGAGGGGCAGGTGATGTTCGGCCTCGGAGGAGCCTCGGAGCCTGGGGAGGACGGGGGGAGGCACAGCTTTCAGGAGCCGACCACCTTTCACTGAGTGCCGATGAGGCTCGTAAGGCAGAGCCTTCCAGGGGAGGGACGCCCATTTATAAGGTGATGGGTAAACTTGGAAACCCGCCTCTCATTTCTCCATGGTCTCATTTATCCTGGATTCATTTTTATCTGTACAGGGCGCCTGATTAAAAATTACTAACATGTCAAAAATTCCCTAATCCCGTGATATTTATACTACTTTTCTCCCATCTTATTCTGTGTGTGTTGAATGTGGTATGTGGTTTTATGAAGAAGCAGCAAAATTATGGTAATAGGTAGTAACCATTTTAAATGCATGTCTTTGTCAAGGAATTTCTGCCTCACGTTATTCTGCTCATAAAATGCACTGTTTTACTTTAAATAACTACTCAAAAGATATATCGTCCACCAAAGCTCATCTAGGAGAATCCAGCTTGAAATCGTGAGGGCATCACTGGACTATGACAGCTCTGGGTTTCTAGAAGGTTCAGTTTGGCATCTTTATTTTGTGAGATGCCATCTGCTGACTTGAGGACCGTTGACCGGGCTGGTGGCTGGGACTGTCATGGGCAGGGTGGGGCCTGGGGAGGCCCAGGGAATCGGAGATCTAAAACGAGCTTGGCCCTTCCTTCCAAGGGACAAAGCACCTTGCTCTTCTATCTACTCTGGAGGATTCAGAAATCATCGAAGAAGCCTTGCAGCTAAATACGCTTTGGCAAACCCACTCCCCTGCCTCCCAATGAGGAATTGTTAAATCAGATTTTTCAAGAAACCCAGTACGATTGACTGGGCTAGGCTGTGACTCCCAGGGGACCCTACCTCTCCTGGCCTGCCTGCTGGAATCAATAATGACCATTTACGCTTAGCGAGAGAAAGTTGGAATCATCCTTCCTGTGTTGACTGGCTGGGGTGTGTGCCTCCCGGCCACACATAGCCAGCGTTCTGTGCCCCCACACCAGTCAGCTGGAGAACTGTGGAGACCGGCGGCTGGATGCTGGGTCTGCCCCATTCATCAGCGGCCTCAGCCTTGGCCGTGGCCGGTGCCTTGCACACACACATGCATCATTCATCAAGCCCGCCCTCCTTCACAAACAATCTAAAGGAGTATGATTCTTTGCTTTCTGCTTCTTGACATGCGGGCCTAGCCACAGGACCCAGCAGTAAATATCTATCTTAAACAAATTGCTGTCAGTGCCAAGTCACCAGGGGTGTTTAAGGGGAATTAGGAATTAAGAATTTGTGGTGATGGGTAATAAAAGATGGATGGGCTTATTTGTGTGGCTCTGAAAATGTGTGCATTAAAATAGGTAGGAGAGGCTAAAATAAGACAACAATTACGCTTCTGAATAAGTCATCCCCAATTACCTGGCAATTAACTCGCCACTTTGCTAAAACAGTGTGTGTGTCTTTGTGTGTATGTATGTTATATATTACTGGGCGTAGTGCATTTTTATTCTTCAAATATATGGGTGTTGGGTATTATGTACACATACGTATTGTGCAGGTATTGAGATGGGGAGTTAAAACTGTAAGTTTCAGTGGCCATAGTTTGGTTGTCTAATGGCTATGCTATGCAAAAGTCTGCTTTTTATGTGCAGGGTGGTAGTTTTTGCATGAATAATTTAAATTCAAATTGAAAAAGTCCGTATGCCCACATTTTAGGATTTAATCTTTTTGGCAATCTGAAAGAAAAAAAAGTTAACCCAGGCTAAATAGCTTGGTTATCCGGCTGTATATATTTTATATGCCATCAATACCCTGCAATAAGAAGATTATGATGTTTAAAATCAGGCTTACAGATGTATTTTCCACTTTTTAAGCCAGAAAACCCTCCAAATTGTTAGGCCTAAATTCTTTAATCTCCTGGCTTAGGCCAAAAGGTTAACTCAGGACCAAAAAAAAAAAAAAAAAGAGCCACCGTTTCCACCATAAGGAGGGGCTGAGGGATGTTTCGGGAAGTGATGGCCCGGTTGTGTTACTCACAGGGGAGAAACAGTGCTCAGGGTGGGATGTGGGGCTGTGCGAGAGCCGGTCCGGGAGCACCTGTCTTGAACGCCCTGTGCCCACAGTGGACACCTCTGGGTCCAGTCGGAGGAGGTGCCCTGCACCCCTTTCTCCACTGTGAGAGAGGAGCAGGGTAAGAGCGGCCCCAGGTCCTTCCCATTGGGGGGGCGCCAGGCCCCCCCCCACACCTTTGGCTCCAGGCCCGTCCTGGGCCGCTTCCTGGCCCTGGCCCTGGCCCTGCCCTTCCATCTCTGCTTGGTACCCAGTGCTGATAAACTGACTCAAAACTATTTGTGACAGCAACTTCCCCTGTTACTCTATTTGCAGTTTAACAGAAAGGCTTTGATGTTTGGACCGGATGGGTTAGAGAGGTGTGGGGATTTCAGTCCCAGAGAGGGCTGCTTGGAAAAGAAGGGTTGGGGCAGCACAGATCCCCCCGTGTACTCTGGGCTTGAGCCTGCCCCGGGGCAGGGGACTGGTGCCCCGGTGTTTAGCCCGAGACAGATCCCCATGGGCTGGGCAAGAGGGGTGCCTCAGGGAAGTCTGAGGGCTGCTGATCCTTGCAAGTCCTCGAGGAGGGTCCAGGGAGCGTGAGCGCCTGCGGGCGCCTGGCCCTGGGGCTTCCCAGTGTTTCTGGAGCGGGAGTTTCAGAGTTACTGTCTTCCACCCTGTTGAGAGCGGACAATCTCGTCTCAGATCCTCTCCCATCTAAGAGGTCCGCACACCCGCAGAGGGAGGGGCAGTCACCACCCTCTTCAGCCCTCTGTCTCTGTCACCTGGAGACGTCACACAGATCCTGGTACAGGGAGAGTTCTTCCTTCCAGAAGAATGAGGTTGGACTTGGGGGATTTCAACCCCAGTATGGTCTGTTTCTCTTCTGTGGGCTTTGCTCATGCCCCGTGAAAATGTGCTCCCAGTGACGGGTTGTGTCAGCTTTTCCGAGAAGCAGTGGCTCGGAAGCCACGGGTGTAACCACAGGATTAAGCCTTTATCTCAGGGGCCCTGGGGCTGTGGCCCCTGGTGCCTCCACCGGAAACACAAGCGCGTCCCATCCTCACTTTTGGGGGCCCCTGTGATTTAAGGGCTACTTTGAAGGTCTGGGCTGAGAATTCTGCCCTCTGTGGCCTGCAAGAGCTTGTTCTTCTCTGGCTGTGGCCCCGCGTGTGTGGGGACGGTGGCTTCTGTCACTGCCCCAGGCCGCCCCCATCCTTTGCCCCAGACCTTCGTCCCCCGCCCACCCCCCCCCCGTAGCTCAGACTCCCCGGGGGCCAGCTGTCCCCCACCGTCGCTCCCGCACACCCCTGCTCCTCCCGTCCTGGGCGCGTGCACAGTGTGTGTGCATGTGCTCCTACCCCCCAGACGCACCCGCGTGTGCACACTCACGGGCACTCTCCTGCTGGCTGTGCTCCTGCCCCTGTCTCTTCCTTCCCAGGCCGACTTTGTCGCTCAGGGGTCTCCGGTTTCCACCACACCCCGCGGCCCACGCTTGCTGCCCCCCTCCGGGTCGGCTCCCACTCCCACTGCCACCCCCACCACGCTGTCCCAGGTCTCCAGCTGATGTTGCCCCGGGGCTGGTGGCCGCTCGCTCTTCCTTAGCCCCCCGGCCGCCTTCCTGCTCTCCCTCTCCCTCTGCTGCTCCTTCTCAGGTCCTGGGCCACCTGCCCCCCTCCTGTCTCTCTGTCCCGGTGGGACTCCTGGGGTCGGTCCTAGGTCCCTTCACCTCTCACTGGGCACACGCTCCCCTCCTGCGTCTCGTGACCTCCCTTCTCAGCCGCAGACGGCAGAACCGAGTGCCCACCAACACCCAGGCCACGGGAGGGCTGCAGGACACTGCATCTCGGCACATCCACAGTTCATCCTCTGTGTCAGCTCGGGTGACATCGATCTCTCACAGGGCTGGAGGCTGGGCGTCCAAGATCAAGGCGCTGGCAGACCAGGCGTTTGGTGAGGACTGCCGGCTGTTCACAGACCGAGTCTTCTTGCTGTGTGCTCACGTGGCGGAAGGTGAGCAGACTCTCTGGGTCTCCTTCCTAAGGGCACGAATCCAGTTCACAAGGGCTCCACACTTATGATCTAATCACCTCCCAAAGGACCCACCTCTTAATACCATGACACTGGGGATTAGGACTTCAACATATGACTTCTGGGGTGACATAAACCTTCAGTCGGTCACACTCAGCCCCAGAGAATCGTAGAATGATGCCCACCATGTCACCAAGGGCAACATCGAAACACCTGCCAACCCGGGTCTCGGCTCTCCCAGGAAATGCCACCATGAGCTTGTCTGTCCTGGAGTCTTCATTGCCTTCTCTGCAATCAAAAGACCCATCGGTTCCCCTCTTCCTTCTCTTCCTCTGCCCCCACCCCAGGCTGTGTCACTGTGGTCCTTTGCCCAGATTCCAGAAGCACCGAGGCCATCAAGTGCCCTCTCCTTTTGCCCTTCAGCCTCCTCTCTGCCCACCTGCAGACACTGATCAGACTCTGTCCTCTGGGGCATTCGGGCCTCTTACTCATCCCTGCCTGGTGAGGGCACCCTAAAGGTCTCAGAGCAGCTTCATGTCCCCAGATGAGCTTTCTGGGGTCCTCCTAGACTGAGCTGGATATGCCTCCCTCCAGCGCCCCTGGGCCCCTGACCATCCACAGAACTGTCCTGACCACGCGCTTTTGTCCCGGTCCCCGCCCTGCCAGCCGCCCCGGCCACCTTTGGAGCCCCGGTGGCTCATGGCTGGTTGTTGGACCAAATAAGCAGGATTGCTGTCAGAGTTCATTCCCACCCAAATGCCTCTGAAGTTACCGGACACATGTCATCACTGCAGTCTTTTTCTGGGAAATCGTACCTTCTACATGACCAAAAATGTTGGTGATAAAGTCAAAGCTTTGTGAAAGCAACTTTAAAAAACTGACATTCTTCCTTGGAGGAAAAAAAAAAAAGTGAAATCAGACAATTTAGTAGTCCCCCTTGTGCATTCGGGTTCATTTTCTTTCATTCATGACCAGAGATCCGGACCTTGGTTCCTGACCCCACAAAGGATGATCTTTCCAAGGCCTGGGCAGCACCCTACCAATTTGCAAGCCCCATATTGTAAAAGAAGATACCCGTGTCCTAAGAGAAGTGTTTGCCCATCATCAGCCCCGCTCTCCTCCTCCTCGTCATCTAGGCACCGTGGACTGGGGCCCGAGCACACTCCCCAGCAGATGCCGCGCTCAGAGGTGTGCTCCCTGAATCCTCACCATGACCCGAGAAGTAGCTTTTAGTCCCATATCACAGATGAGGAAACTGAAGCTCAGGTGCCCCAATATGCACAGGGAGCAAGTGGTGGGGTTGATGGTCACATCCAGGTGTGACCCCTCCCATGCCATGGTCTTGACCAGAGGTGTCACTCACCCCCTATCTCTCTTGGGGTTCACACTCGAGGCTGGTTTCTGAAAGGATGAGTTCCATCTGTGGAGTCTTACTGCTCGTGGAGGGAGCACCACATCACGGGCCAGGCACAGTGCGGGAGACATGAAGGCTGTTCTGGATTTTCGAGGTGCTTGCGGGTCTGGGGGAGGAGGTGGGCAGCTCACAGAGAGAGGTGGCTGGTCAGGCAGGGCTTTGTGGAGGGAGGGGCTGGAGGGCTGAGGACAGACGGACGAGTACGTGTTGCTGAGGTGGGGAGGGGAGAGTGCCCAGGCCCCGCAGGAAGGTGGTGATGGTGACCGACCATCCCCTGGAAGGCCCAGGCCCTGTGGCGAGATCCAGCGCCCCCTGACCCACCCACGGTTCCCTGGTAGTGAGTAGCCCCCGAGCCCCCTGTCCTGTACATGGGGGCCAGTCCTGGGTGTTGGTCTAGGATGACGGAGTTGAGGATCTGTGTATATCAGGCTCACCTGGGAGCTTGCTCAGAATGCACAGTCCTGCCCCCTCCCACCCCCCCCACAAAACGCACCCCTGGACTCTCTGGCCCAGGAGGCCTTTGGCTGGCTGGAAACCTGCACTTGAACCAGCTTCCTGGGAGGTGGTGACACAGGTGGTCCCCGGGCCTCATGCTGAGGGTGGCCGCCTAGCGGCCTGATCTACGTTCCCAGGGTGATGCTGAGCCACCCGCCCGCGGCCTTTTGGGGCTGTTGGGCTGCATGCACTCCATTAGAAATGAACCCAGTGTTAGCAGCCTGAATGCCTGTTTGTTTTCTTGGAAATGCCCCTTTCTCCTTTCTACTGCCTGGGAAGGATGATACCGTTTATTTTAATCTATGTTACAGAGTGAAAATATTAAATAATACTAATAAATGCATATGTATAAATACCTTAATGAATCTTGTAAGTAATATAAATAATATTATAGATGATAATAAGATTTTATGTCTGGGGCAAAGTGGGAGCCTGGGAAGCTGGAAAAAGCTGACTTTGCCGTCACTTGCCATGGGAATGGGGGGGACGTGAAAAGGGTGGGGGAAGGGAGGATAGGAACTGGAGAGAAAGTGTGTGTTTTGGCTCTGGGGTAGGAAGAGGCCCCTCAGGGTGGGAGAGGAAGGAGGCGGGGATCCTGGAAGCTCCTTCTTGCCCACTCAGAGTTGGGCTGGGACCACACCAGACCTCAGCTGCATTCCCTGAGCAGGGGTACCCACTTCGGTCCCCTCCCCCCCCCACTGGGTGGGCCAGCTGTGGCCCTTGAAGCCAGTCTCTGTGGTTTGGGCTCTCCTCACTCTCACCTGCCAAGGGGACCAGCTTGGGTCTTTCTCCGGTGCCTAGAGTCCAGAAGTAGAGCCCCCATCACCGCCCCCTCGACCCGGTCCGGCTGCTCTGGCCCTCACTCAGCACCCCCCGGGTGGATGCTCACACCTTTGATTCAGCTCCTCTGCATCCCATTAAGCCCGGTGACAGGCACATCTGCACTCAGCATGCCTTTCTGCAGACCACTGAGTCATTAGCAGAGATGAGATGAGTCCCAGATGTTAAGGAACATGGCAGTGCTCCGTGGACCGCCTTTGGGACAAATAAACACGGGGACGTGTGCACATCAATCGGATACCAGAAGTTTGGCAAGTTGGCTCCCTTATGAAGGGAGAAACTGGTGACATTTAGGGAGCTGGCGCATGGCAGTGAGGAGAAGGGAATGTGTGTTTATCCAAAGTATCTCAAGGGTGATTGCTGACTTCTTGAAGGAAGGGAGTTGTATCGACTTCAATGTTGTTGATGGTAGATGGCTTACTCTTAACCTAGAGCCTCCGGTCCTGGGTGAAATGTCTGGCTTCTGAAATGCGGGGCTTGCTGTGCTCCTGGCCTTCCCATGTGCAGTAGGCGTATGGGGTGGGCTCCGAGTCAGAAGTGACCCTGGGCTGGCTATGTGATACCCTTAGGCTTTAGTTCTCCTGTCTCTAGGAGGGAGCAAGCGATCCACCCACCTCAGAAGCCCTTGAGAACAGTGACAGGATCCTGGGAGGCGGTGTAGGGGTTCGAGCTCAGGAGGGGGTGCTGCTGCTGGGTCCCTTCAGTCTCCCTGGCTCAGACAGTCTTGGCGACTAGGGCACAGCTCTCTGAGCTGGATTTGAGAGCAGGATTTGGGCTCACACAGGAGCATGTCCAAGAAAAGATGGAAATACAAATGCTGTTTTGTTTTCTTTTCCTAAGGCCCTTTATTTAAATAGACCCTCACAGAAAATGTAACTGGGTGGGGCACCTGGGTGGCCCAGTTGGTTAAGCATCTGCCTTCGGCTCAGGTCATGATCTTGGGGTCCCAGGATTGAGCCCCGAGTCGGGGGGGGGGTCCCTGCTCAGTGGGGAGCCTGCTTCATCCTTTCCCTCTGCCCCTCACCCTTGGCTCTCTTTCTCTCAAATAAATAAGATAAATAGATCTTTAAAAAAAGAAAGAAAGAAAATGTAACTGCCCGTCGTGTCATACCAGGTAATAAATGGCTTTGAGGAAAGCGATGGAGAAATAGTGATAAATTATACACACCTAGGATTCTGAGAAAAGAAGAAAGGTTTTTGCAAAATTTAGTTAATCTTTTGCACTAGAAGTTTATTCAAGATAACCACCTTGGGGGCGCCTGGGTGGCTCAGTCGTTGGGCATCCGCCTTCGGCTCAGGTCATGAACCCAGGGTCCTGGGATCGAGTCCCGCATCGGGCTCCCTGCTCCGTGGGAAGCCTGCTTCTCCCTCTCCTACTTCCCCTGCTTGTGTTCCCTCGCTCGCTATCTCTCTCTGTCAAATAAATAAATAAAATCTTGAAAAAAAAGATAAACACCTTAGTAATTGCACTGTCTATCAATAACATGATTCATTGCACGTCGAAATGTTTCACAATTTGGTCAAGTGACCTGCTCAAGCAAAAACAAAGATGAAAGTCAAGAAGAGGCCACGGTTTTTCTCTCATGGATTTGTTAAGGCTTTAATCAAGGTAAAGTGGACCAGGCCAGTGATTGTGACATTGAGTAAACCAAAATGCCCAGGGAGGCTGCTATCTATACTTTGGGCACATTTTGTATTTTCTGAATGAAGATGAACACTGCACAGTGATTTCTCTTTCCCCCGCCGGGCAGGGGCGTCCTGTTCATGTGACTGGGTTGTGTGTGAAGACGTGGTCTGTGTTCACACACCTATGTTTAGATTACCGTTTTATTAAAACAAGGTCTCTCAAGATTGCAACCTACAGAAATAATAGGACTGAAATCAGCTTCTTTTATAGATCTTCTCTCTGTGGCTCTCGGTAAAAAATTCTTAGAGGACGTTTCATTTAATGCTTAATTTGTTGAATGGGGGAAGGACACTGGTATCATCTTGAAAATCTTTTTCTTTATTCAGTTATAAGTCTCATTCATTGGCTTGTTCACCATTTGTGAATTTAAATATTCAAGAAGGACCAGAAGCAGCTAACCACTGAGATTTGCAGCTCAGAAAAGAGAATCCTTCATTGATTTTCTTTTTTTTTCATGTACCCATTCGTGTCTTCAACAACTTGTCTTTGATGAAGGAGATGCCCTGTCTGCTCCGTGTCCTCTGGATGCTCACAGCCTGTTGGTGACATCGCTGAGGCAGTGCTTGCAACAGTGTGTGCTAGCCGAGGGCCCTGCAAGATCCAAGGGGAGAGGGCTGGGAGTGAGGGATCCTGCAGAGCGAAGGCGGGGGCGTCGGGAAGATGCAGACAGAGCTGGACTGGGGAGTAATGAGATCATCCTTGAGCCTGGCAGTTAAGAAAGAAGAAGTTGTTTAAAACCTTGGTGATCATCATTGTCATACTCTTTAGTCCTGAAAAGATGGAAATGTTTAAGGAGATCCTCTCTCTTTGGATGACAAGACTTTTCTCTGTAGGGAAATGTCGTGGCTGGTCCAAAGGGGCCCCTTCTCCCACTCCCACCTAGTGGTATTTAAGTAAGTAGAAGAGAGGGAACACATTGCTACGAACCTGGGGCATTGTCCCCAGAGAGTCTGGTCTGAGTCGCATCTTCACGGATGAACTTGGGAGTCCCATCAAGCATCATTCACCCTCGATCTTCCAACTCCTTTCCCTGCCTGTGTATACTTACCCTTGTTTACTGTATTCCCTCATTGAAAAGTATGTGGTCGTGACAGAGAAATTTAAAACTATGGGAAAACAGAAAGAGCAGCCTCCCCATGTAGCAATAACTAGTATTAATATTTTGGTGTTTATTTGTTTTTCCAGTCTTTTCCCAAGTTATTTTCCTTTTCACACCTATGATCATATGCTATGTATAATACACAATCTTATATCCCACTATTTTATTTTTTTAATATCATAAATATTTTACCCCATTCATCACAAGTATTTTGTGATGTGAAGTAATCATCATGTACTCAACTCTGCCCCCCACTCCTTATTGGATACAAAGTGTTTTCAATGTTTTCCTAATATAAGCAACACTATACTAGACATCTTCTTGTGGAAAACTCCATATTTAGGGATAGATATTCTTTGGGACTGGAGAACAGAAATGGAATTGCTGAGTCAGAAAACATAAACATTATTAATATTTTTAGTACAGATCACCACACGCATCTCCACTGTCCGTCTCCATCAGGAATGAGGATGCCCGGCTCACAGAAACCAGGGGCCACAATGAAAATCCAACCAGTTCACCACCAACTGACAAACAAACAAACACAAACTTTTACAGAGTTGAGAGATGCACTTTTTATGTTTAAGTTCCATGAAGACAGACATCTGTTTTTGTTTTGTTTTGTTTCGTTTTTCATGGATGCATCCCAATCAGCTGTAACTAGCCAGAGTTGGGCCCAAGGAATACTGGCAAGAATAGAATAGATTTTCCAAAGTGTCCCTTTATCCAGGTGAGGAGGTACAGGGCCTCTTACCTGATATACTTGGGTCGGAATCAAGACGGCCCTTGCATCAGGATCAAGACATATTGCAGGTAGGTGCGCCTGGGTGGCTCAGTCGTTGGGCGTCTGCCTTCGGCTCAGGTCATTGTCCCAGGGTCCTGGGATCGAGCCCCGCATCGGGCTCCCTGCTCGGCGGGAAGCCTGCTTCTCCCTCTCCCACTGCTTGTATTCCCTCTCTTGCTGTGTCTCTCTCTGTCAAATAAAGGAATAACATCTTTAAAAAAAAGAAAGACATATTGCAGGTAGGGCTTCACTGAAAAACTCAAATGCAGGCTTTATGTCGGCTCCCGGGGCAAGTATTTCTGAAACAGAGCCTTACTTCCTGTTTCTGGACGCGTCTTGTTAAGGTTCATCCACGATGCTTTCACGGTGGATCCCTGAGGCCAGGCGATATTCTTAGAGTCTTGTTGCTGGCAGAGGAAGGAACAGAGCTCAGAGAAGGGGGTTTTCAATGCCTTTGGGCCCAGGTGGCAGAGGCAGCTCCAAACCTTGCAGACGATTCAGAGATCCAGAGCAGGGACTCTCCAGGAGGTAGGTCTGTGGGGCAAGGTCAGCCCTGCCCAGGTCCTTCCAGGCTCCCAGTCACCGATACACACACTCTTTATGAGGAGCGTCTCTCTTTGGTGGCTTGTCCTTCACTCCCTTGGTTCTTCTCACAGCTCCCACTGTCCTTCAGCCTCAGTGGAAATGTCCGCACCTCGGTAAAAAGGCCTCCTTTCTGGTCTCAGGCATGGCCCGAGCACACAGACGCCTCCACTACGGCCCATATCTTGTTGTGCTGCAAATGTCCAATTGCGAGTCTGATGTCCCCTTGCACGTGAGACCTGAGCAGCGACCCAGAGAATGACTGCGTCAAGCTAGCGTGCAGGTGAGCAGCTGGGGTCCCCAAGCCACGGTCTACCTTGCTCCCCTCGGGATCGTCCAGAAGGAAAGGCTAGGCCAAGCCAGAACTTTTTGTGTTTTGTTTTTTTGCTACTTACATAAACTAAATTTTTTTTTTTACACAACAAAATGAAAATAAAGGGTAAGTTATAAATGCCATCTCTTAATAGGACAACAGTTAAATTGGAGCTGTACATCATTGACCACTATGAAAAACTACTTTCATAATTGTTTTAATTTTCTCTCTTGGTGTTATGAAGACCTTTATTACACACAGTTCTATATTAGCACCTTTATTTGTAATGAAATAAGGGCTGGAAGAAAATTGAGGTTAAAACATGGCCTTGCTTCCAAGGGCAACAAGTAGAGGTAAGCATTCCTCCAAAGAAGTAAACACAGGCTGGACCCTCTGCAAAGCTGGGCTCGCTACACCCCTCCTTCTTTCTGTTGGCGCCCTTCTTCCTCCCGAATGTTTCAGAACACTTAATTTATGCATGCCATAATCGTAAACAGCAGAAAGATGTAACCACAAATGCAATCTGTTGATGCTTCAATTTTCAGGGGAGGAATATTTGCTCATGAAAACCTCCTCCCGAGTTTTTTTTCTAGTCATGACAAAAAGGCTTGCTTTTTGCTGAAAACCAAAGAAGATTTTGTCCCCTGAAAAACCACAGTTTCAAAGTTTTTAAATTTTAGCCGTCAAAGTCAGCAGATTGTTGGATTTCCGAGATTTTTGTTTTTTAATCTCTATTTCCTTCATTTTCAGCAGAAAAGTTTTACATTGCACTGTATTTTGGGGGGAAATTTTCAGCAATTAGGAAATAGCAGCACATACATTGTGTGTGTGTTTGTGTGTGTGTGTGTGTGTGTGAGAGAGAGAGAGAGAGAGAGAGAGAGAGAGAAGGGGGGGTGGGGGCGCCTGCGGGTGGGTCTGGCCGTTCATTTTCAAAGTGATCTCCCTTTTGGAATAAAAGTCAGGGTAGCCATTGCTAAGGAAACATTTCCCTACTAAGTGGGCATCAGGTGGTGGTGATCATTCCTGCACTGTTTTGTGGCCGCATTAGAGAACTCACTTTTATGTTACGTAGACTCTTCCCCGAGTCTTGTACCTGGAGACAGGGCAGTACAAAGCCATCTGGCATTTGGCAAAGATTTCAAACAACCTCGTGTTCCCCAAATGGAGGGGATGAATATTGGAACGCAGAGAAACTAAGACACTCGAGATCATTATTTGAGGTCAGGAGGTTTCCTGCTAAAAATCTCCCACTTAAACCCAAGGGGACTGAACTCAGAGCTTTTTTATCAGAAGGCTCTGGAGTCCGGGGTATGCTTTGACTGCTGGTGTAAGGCTTTTGACCTGTGAAATTCCAGAGCCGGCGTTTGAACTGAAGCTTTAAGGCTGCATGTGCTGGTGTGGGTGAATTTAAAAAAGTCGCTTGTGTTTTTTCAAGTACATTGTGGAAGGGGTTGCTCGTGCTTATAAATCATGTTACCTTTTCAAAGTGTTGGCATCATCACCCTTCCTTCTAACAAACTTGGAGCCAGAGGGGCACCGTTGTTTTGGTAAGCAGACAAATCGCTGCCCAGCTGAAGTCGGGTGCTGACTTGAATATTGTTTATGAATTAAGAAACGAGGTGTGACCCAGATGTCTTGGGACTTGTAAATGGATTCTAACCCGCCCCCAGAGGAAGAGTCTGAAGCCGGCTTTGAGGAGAGGGGGCCCCTTTGGCCCAAAGGCTGGCAAGGTGGCGGCTTTCAAAAGGGAAAACGCTTATTTAGATGTGTAGGCTTTAGTAAATAATCAAAAACAAACAAACAAACAAACCCACCAAACCTCATGATTTTGGGGTCATGCCTCAGACAGTCTTGTTCCTCCCAGTGGGTGGCTATATTCCTAACGTAAATAATTACCAAATGGGACTTTAATTTTTGCTGGTTGTGAATTAATAGGATTGCAGCTCTGTTATGAATGAAAGAAACTATGATTGATTAGGCTCCTGATCAAAATGGATCAATAGCTTGTTCCTGTGCTATTGATCTGGACGGTCGCAGAGGTTGGATGTGGGTTCAACCCCCGTGGATGCTTCTAGTAAGCTCTGCTTGGGCTCCTTTAGAGGCTTCGCTCTTGTCATGCCTTTAGTCCCGTCCCTATTGCCTCTTCATTCACATTTAAGATCATAAGGACAATTCCTTTGGTGGAAGAAAACTGTTTCCAAATCAAGAGCATGGACTTCCAGCTTGCAGGGGATGAAGCCAGAACTTATGCAACTTTCACGAAATCTCTGCCCCACGTGGTCTCAGAAAGGGCATAGCTGTGCAGAGCATGCTGTTCAAAACTCC
Organism: Eumetopias jubatus; assembly: GCF_037043125.1. NCBI lineage: Eukaryota > Metazoa > Chordata > Mammalia > Carnivora > Otariidae > Eumetopias > Eumetopias jubatus. Next base: position 4,894,604 of record NW_028274823.1, on the reverse strand, counting down.
ATTTTAGGATCGAGGCTGGATTCCGGGGGACCGGGGACAGGCTGTTTCATCTGGCTCCATTCTGGGCTGCCAATACCTATTTTGGATTATCAGACGATATTTATTTTCCTCTTTCTTTATTTTTAATCCAGAGCAGTTTTACAAATCAAATGCCTGGTTGTGATGTGCATTAACATGTAGCATTAATAATATGACTCTTCCAGTTTTTTGCTTTCAGATGATCTCTGCATCTCAGATATTTATAACCTTCTCTACTTCGGGAGATGCAGGCGAATAGGTTGGAGCAAAATCTGGTGAGGTGGCCAGCCAGGGACGGCCCGGAGCAGTGGGGGCTCGGCGTGACCTCTGATCAGGGGGCTGTGGGGCTTTAAGTAAAAGTAGTCACTGGGGTCTGTGACTACCAGGCTGCATTCTCTGCTCTCTTCTTTGCTCGCCCCTGCAAGTGACAAGAAAAAGCCGAGCGGGCATCGTGTGGACGTGGCCCAGCTGACCCTCTAGATTTGGTCTGAACCAAACACCAGGCAGGGCAAGAAGGTCGGGAACCTTCTGGAATAGATTTCCTGACATCCAGCCAGGCCTTTGTTGGTGTGTCTTAACTGTGATTGGATTGGGAGGAATTTGCCACTTCCGGAAAACGTTCTGAGATGTCCTGTACGGGATGGGCGGTTTGGCTTCTAGAATTTCCTCTCTGGCCCTGCTTTTGCTCCTGCTGTGTGCATCCTCCTGCTGCCAAGGATGATGGTGCCCCTTCAGGATTTCACCTTTTTGTCCTCAACCGTCTGATCCACAAAATTACCCACTGTGTGGGCATTTGTGTTTACTGTAATGAAGACAACTGGATTTGTAATTGTCTACTAAGTGGTCTATTGAAAAATGTCATAACTAGAGGGACCTCAGCAACAATAATTTGGCTTTTCACTGCTTCACGGGCTCCTCTCCTCACCCGGTTGGCAGTACTTTTTGGGAATGTAGCTTAAAGCATTCTTTCTTTTTTAAATCTCATAACCTGAAGCTCTTCTGGTGATTCTCTACCCCCCACCAACCCTCAGGATTCAAATCTCGGTTTCCCCAGGATGTGGAGGCAGCATTCCCCTTTTGCCTTTCCACCTGCTGTCTTTCCAGAAGCGGGGGCCGGCTCTCTCATCTGCTGGCTGGTCGGTTCTCCTCCTGGCTGATCACTTCTGCTTCTGTCCTGTTCTCCTGTCTGGGGGCTCCAGCTTCTCCAGGGTTCCCTTTGAGCCCTGTCTCATCTCTTCTGTTTGCTTCTTTGCTACATTTATCCCCATTCTCCTTATTTGGATGGACGTTCCTAAAGGGTTTCTTTCGTGGGCTCACCACTGTCCCATGATCGCAGAAAATCTACCTAGAGTCTTCTTTTACGCTTACCCAGGCCCTCAATCTGAGCATTAGAAGGCTGTTCTCCACACGTAGCTTGCCGTCCACTGGTGCCTGCAATAAGCTTTCTGACGATATGCTGATGTCCATTTAAAAATTAGTATTTAGAAATTTGTTTTATATTTTATAAGTAAAACTAGCTCATTACAGCCAGGATTTCACAGATGAGGCTAAAATAGGTTGTTGATTTAAAAAGCCACCGTAGGGGAAAAGGTCTAGTGAATAATGACAGGGGAGTGTACTCATCTCACCTGTGAGGGTGGCGGAGGGCTGGCCTCAGGTGGGCACTCCAACCAGCACTCTCAGCGGCCAACTGAGGGGAAGTGGGGTCTGGGAGGGAGGGAATGCGCTTGCTTCTAATGAGCTAAACTCTGAAGAGTGTCCCTGGTGCTTTCTAAAAATGAAGGTAGCTAGCTAGCTAGCTGCCCTGTGGAACCCCGGGGGCCATCCTTCCAGTTGTTTTCTGAGTGAGAGGAGTTGCCTGGAGCCCAGTGAGGTGGACCCATTAGGGGACACACGCTGGTGTCCTGGCGGGCTCAGGGGTCTGTTGGGCACGCACCCTGGCAGCCTTCCCGGGACAGTCTGCTTGGAAAGTGAATGCCAGGGATAAGGAGTCGGTCTGGACCTCCCCCTCTTTGCTCACTGTGCTGTCACACTAATAGCCGCCCCATCTGACACCACTGTCCCAGTTTCTCCCACTCACGTGTTTCTCCTGCCATTGAGTGCCATCCGTCCTACCCATGATGGAAGGATGGTTTATGGAGATATTCATTTGTGCTTGGCTTGATTTTTCCCCTTCAACCCCCTGCCCACTAAATAAGCCAGGGTGTTCCAGACCCTGTTGGGGAGAGACCTAACAGCTAGACTTCTTTCTTACGAACAGGGCCCTGAATTTTGGAGGTCCAGTTCCAGAGGGTGAATGTGATCTGTGTAAGCCATTCCTGGTAATTTTGTTCACCTCTGTTAGTGGTTGGTGTTCAGACTACCACGTGATCTAGTTCTGGCCAATAAAAGCTATGGTAAATCTTCAAGGGGCTTCTAAGAAAGTTTTCATTTGTTAATAAGAGAAAAGAAGGATGAGGAGAAATTCCTCCTGCTTGGGACACCATGGTATAAGGTGTGATACTTGGCACTATGGCTGCCATTTTGCCACCATGAGGGGTTACACGGACAGCTCCTTCAAGATGAATGAGAAAGTATTAAAGGAGCCTAAGTCTTCATACACTATTGAGTCACCACAGAAGCATTTGGAGTTCCTCTGGTGATCTTGTGAGATGAGATAATGAATGCTTTTATTACTTGTATCACTATTTTTTTTTTTTATCAAATTTCTCCTAAATGACTCACAGGCACTTTTACTCTCACATGCCCTAGAAGTTATTTTGTTCTGACCAAGGGAAAAGTTAGCTGCACACTCTACTTATCCTGGCTTTTGCTTTCCCAAACCTGAGCTCCTAAAGTATTTATACCTGGGAGGAGGAGAGAGGTAATCCTTGCTGACAAAGGTGCCAGTTCCTCAGAGGTGGAGCTCTCCAGCGTTTAACTCAGGAAGACTAGTCCCTGGGACTGGGTCTGCCAACCACACCGGGTTTCCTGCCCCATTCCTGCCTCCACGGGCACCCCTGGGTTCAAATGATGAGGATATCTGAGAAGCCTGTGATAGGCTGGGGATGGCCTGGAGATGCAAGACCTTTGCCCATTTTCTGGACACCCCAGAAGCCCCTGTACCCCTACGTTAACTGAAGGAAGGACAGGAGCTCCCAGGTAATGGCTGAGATAGAATTCCTGCCAGTCTAGTAGGAGGGATGCTTGGAGATGGATTTAATTTGATTTTAAGGAAATCCTGAGCCTGTGGAGCAAGATCTCTTCCTGCCTTGCCATATTGTGCATCTTGCCACACTCTGCTCAAAATCTATCTGGCCCGAAAGCTGAATTCTTCTGGGTGTGCTTAAATGGAGAAGATGCCAAAGAGGACCGGCCAAAGACAAGCTAGGGTCTGAGTAGCTGCACTGTATTTTGTGGTGGTCAGCCAGCCCTTCTTCTGATACAATTGCCATTGGGGATTGCCCAAGTCATGGGGCCTTGGGGAATTCCTTCTAGTTAGAGCCCCAAGGACAATGCCTTTGCTGGTCTTTCTTTTTGTACGAGGATACCATTCATTATAAGTCCTATTTTGAGTGTGCTAATTCAGCATTTTAAGATGTTACTCTCTGGTACCCCCTGATGGGTGAGCACTTGGAAGAGAATATCAATTGGTATACTTCCCTTACTCTTTAATGTCTTTCTCTTAATACATTTATTGTAGTTCATGGCATAACTTTTCCCCCAAATGACTGGGTTTTTTCTTGATGAAAACTTCTAGCACTGCAACTGGGTTTCTTTTCCTGAATTATATTTTTTAAATAAACTTTTTTTGTGGAATAATTTTAGATTTACAGAGAAATTGCAAAGATAGCACAGACGGTTCCTGTCTACCCTTCCGCCAGGTCCCCTCATGTTAACATCATCTTATATGACCCAGGGCATGTTTGTCGCCACTAAGAAGGTAACACTGTCACATTACTATTAGCTAAATTACAGATTTTATTCAGGTTTTCCCAACTTTTTCGCCCGCGAATGTCCTTTTTCTGGCATTGACACTACGTTAATTAACAGTTAATTCTGTTTTTGAGATAGTTGTTTCTTCTTTCCCACCCTGTAACACACAACTTCCAGGAACCTATCATGTTCCTCTCATGGCCAACAAACGCCATTCCTGTCATTGAATAGAGAAGTCATATTGGATAATATTTATTTAATAAAGTTCCGAATTTCTACACAGTATCTGTGGAGCTCGTAAAACTTTGATGAAATTTAAAGACAGACTGGGCCATGAGCCAGATCATCAATGTAGCTTCAAAATATGATTTGGTGAAAAATATTCACCAGAGAGCGCTGTGGAAGGGAGTACATATAAACCCTCATGAATTAAAGTATTTTTTCTTTGCCTGCAAATTTGGAAATTTCCATTTTCCTCCTTGTTTATGGGCAGAAAGTTTATGAGGCAAATGGCTTTGTATTTTTATCCTTTCTGTGAAAAGATTAGCATATGCTGCCTTTAAAATGCTCTTAATAGTTTTTAATATCCATAGACTTTCATATATGATTGTCTAAATAATCCAATTGGGAAATTAATTGCTTGATCTTGTAAGTTTCTAAGTACAACACATGGAAGGGATATCAGAATGTAATTCTGTTTGATGGTATCTTGAGATAGACTCACTCTTGGAACTGATTTTTGGGTCCATAGGCACCAGCTGTGGTATCATGTACAATTGGGGAAGGCCGACCTTGCCCTCTGATACTATACGCCCGCATTTACACCGTGTCTACACGTGGCTTCGTAAAATCGTGAAACAAAATTACAAAGTGAACAGGAGTTCCATAATCAATTATTTTGTCTTCGTGACACCATGTCTGACCCGTGAGATCATTTTTTCACCCAATTGCCTACGCTTTCTTAGAGTCACACACATACTGTTATTACTTCAGCATCGTAATGGAGACCTCCCTGGATACCACTCTGTGTGGGGATCTAGGTCAGTCCCATCCTGAGAGCTAGGAATAACATGGCACCAGCCCCCATATTTGAGTACTCCTGTGTTATTTTCCCTGGCTTTCAATTTTCCCCTCAACTTATTTTCTCTTTAAGAGGTAGATACAGTCTTCGCGCGGTGGGTATTTGACTCTAGGTTAGATTAGTTTCCTCTTCATGCCTTTGGAGACCCCGATCCTTTAAAAGCCACCTCCTTCTGTAAGCTTTCTCAACTACCCTTTTTGGATAAAACCTCTCCCTCTTCAAATCCCCCTAGACCTAAAATCAGATTTGTTCATTTCTCATGAATCACAAACTTCTTTGGTGGGGTTTCCATTTTCCTCCAGATGTAGGTCGTTTTGCTCCAATCCCCCAACCCACCTCTTCTGGCCTCATAGCTTGCAAGACTGACAGACGCTGATGGATGTTCTGCGCATGTTCTGCTAGTTAGGCTGGCGGAGGACTAGCCTAACTAGTAGCTAGTGAAGGACATCATTTCTGGAACCTCCTCTGGGCATCAGACATCACCCAGACCTGCATGGATCTCATGAACCCTCCCATAACCCTGTAAGACAGTTTCTACCATTCCCCCCATGTTGCCTGAGAGCAAACCAGGAACTGAAATGGTTGCTTTGAGCCACGTGGCTAGTCAGGAAGCCAGAACTGGACCCGCTTATGTTAGGACTCCAGAGTCAGAAGTAAGCTTGTCTCCCAGGAGCAGACCTAGGCCCAGCACCCAGGGAACATACGATACACACTTTTAGCTTTATCAATCTCATGGCCTTTCTTCAGCAAGGAGGAATTCACTCTTCTAAAGCACATTATGGCTGCATAATACAGTCTCCACTATATTGTTTAACTGCCCCCTGATCTTTGAGTGACTTTATTATATTACCTACTGTCATTCTTACATTCTGAAATTGATTTTGGAGCCATTAAGTCTTTACTTGGAACAGAATAATATGATGTTTCAATGTTGCCAAGATCTCGCCATCCTGCACAGGCAAAGAGGAAACTCTCCAAGTTCTTGGAAGTTTCCTGATCATTTTCCCTAGTGATATCGGGGAGCTAGGACCGCCACCCTTCTTGGCCCCTACCCCTGGGTTGTGGCCCCTGCAACAGAGCAGAGTCCCTGAAGCTGCCTTTGAATATCTTGGGTTTCCCTAGAGGTGGGTGACTGCATCTATCTGCCTGTGGTGTGGGGCAGCAGGATTTTCCCGGGGGTTCGTGTGGACATTTCTGGAGGCACGGGGCCACAGCAGGATGAGCCACTGGCTTGGCTGAAGGGCAAAGTATTCTTCCGGTCTCTGATTCTCATGGCGGGGGGCGCTCTAAGGTGGGTCAGCCTGAGCCTTGGTCCTTCCAGACTTGACCGTTCCCAGGTCTCTTTTCATTTGGACCAAGCTAAGTCTGAGTGTTGTGGATGGTTGGGTAACCCTCATCGGGGCTTGGCTTCCTGGCACCTGATGGGAAAACATCAGATGCCTTTGGAAGCATGAGGAGGACACTGGCTGCATCTCAGGAGGCACGAGGTGGTAGAGAATTAATTAAGGTCATCTTAACCTTCTCCTGTACCCTGATCTAGAGCCTGATATGTCTTGGTAATAGAATTAACTGGCTCTTTGTGGGCATTGCCATGTCCCCCATTGACATAGATGTGCCTGGTGGGTCCTGGAGGTCATTCTGGAGCGAGGCGGCAGCTTGTCTGACTGTGAGCATCAGGCAGGCACGGACCTCTGGGGTTGTCCCGGGTGAGTGATTTCTCCTGTGTCCTCTTTTCTGTGGGATAGAAGGAAATTTATTCCCTCCTCCCTCTGACTCCTTCCCTTCAACTATTCATGCCCTGTTAGCTGAGCTTGGTACTGACTGAAAGTGGGGTCACGTCCCACAGACTGCACCAGCCAGGGGACAATAGGAGGCCTCCCAGAGGGTCATCCCCTTTACAGAGAAGCCACTGCCTCTGCCACCTGATATTTTGCCTTAGCAAACTGTGCATTCCTGTTTAGGAATCTACCTCCAAAAGGAGTTGCCTAGTGTGAACCTCACTGCTCACGGCAGAGGGCTGGCCACATTATTCTTCGTTTTGCTCTGGTGACATGGCCAAAGTGAACACTGGAGTAAAAATCATTCCTTATGTCTGTCAAGCACTTTGAACTCTTTCAAAGTCTTTTTAGACCTATTATTTTATTTGATCTTCCTAATATCCCCCAGACATCAAGTCCTGGAGAGGTTAATTGACCTTCCTGGGGTCACAAGCAGGATTGGAGCGAGAACATGGTCTCCCCACTGCCTGCCCCTGCCCTCACCTCTGGAAGGACTGGGTCATTGCCATGCAGTCTGGGGGACTCACTAAGACACTTTCTGGTAGCCAGCAGTCATGGAGGCTGGGAAGTCAGCCCAGTGTTTCCGAGGAGCTCCACAGCAAGAGCCCACAGTGGGCCCCCTCATTTCTGGAGGGTCACCCCCAGGTCACAGCCTTGATTGCCAGGGGACGTTTCCGCAGCGAGTGGCAGGTGCTTCACGGGTGGGTCCTGGAGGTTCAGGCTGTAAGTGGAAGACATCTGTGTCCTCTCCTCTGCCTGTCCCCTTCCTGCCTCTCACCTACTCCACTCTTGGGAGCACATGTTGCTTCCCTCAGGGAAAGGGCACAGCGCGCAGGAGGATCGGTCGTCAGGGTCCGGGGCTGCGGAGCCAGCAGGGGTGGAGGGAACAACGCGGGGTTTGGGTTGCAGGTATTCCAGTGGGAAGAATCTAGAGCATGAAGCAAAAATGAAATATGCGTGCAAAACGCGAACTAGGAGGGAGCCTGGGGCCGCATTTGCCTAGTGTCACGCTAATAAGGTGGGACGTCAGGATGATGGGCGCTGAGCATCAGAAATGAGTTTCCGGCATCGGGGGGAGGCGAGACCCAGCGGGTTACCCCAGCCGAGGGACGCGGGCCGCCCAGCACCGCTGCCCACTCCCCCCGCGCCCCGCCCGCGGCTGCCAGGGGCGCCTGCGCAAAGCCACTCCTCCAGGAGCCCAGCGAGTGCACCCGAGGCTGCCCAGAGAGCCCGCTCCGCTTCCAGCGCCCGCCACGTGGCGGCAGCAGCTTTGGATGCTTCTGACCACCAGCCGCTCTGCATCCGAGACAGGGGCAGAAAAAAAACTTGTTTACTAACAGACAACATCTCAAATTTGAAACAGTTTAGGAAAGAAATCCTGTTTTAACATGAGTCCAAAGTTTCCATTTATATTCATATTCCGATTCATCTCTAGAAAATAATCCATATAGTTAAGACTCGGGCGAAAGTAATTGATAAAGAATAGAAATCACAGCCAGGATGGAATAACCCTCACAAAATCACAGAATGTGGCCGATTTTCTGAGCGGATGAAACTGGGTTTCTAGTTGATGCTGGGAGTATCTGAGCTAAATTAAGTCATGAAAGAAGATAATACAATGTACCGTCATTTTAAAGTAATTTAATCACGAAAACTAAAAATTTGGAAGAAAACAGATATTTTACTTAATAGAAACCATCTGTACCGTACAGTAGGCAAATTGTATAAAAATGAATAAAACTGTCTCTGGAGGAGAATGGTTCAGGCACCAGCTTATATAATGAAGATGTATATGTGCCTTTTAGCATTTGCATTGTCTATTAGGCGAGGTAAATCGCACCAGAGTATAAGGGAAACAGTTACAAATTTTATTACCATCATATGACTGATGACAAATGCAGCAATAGAAATAATGCCTTTGAGATGGGGGTCTGTTCCCAACTCCAAATGGCTATCTGCTTCAGACCAGTCCTGATGGCTAAATCTTTAGGGCCTTTGGGTCACTAGGATCTTTTTTGTCTAGTTACTATTGCTTTAGTGGCTGGTACCCACAAGGACCATCTTTTAACTTGTTTAGGGCTCCAAGTGTGCTACTTGATTTGATTTGGCACCACCGGGGAAGGAGCTAATTTAAACACGTCTGGAGTGGCTTTCATGCTGGACTTTTGGCTGGAAGGATCCAGGCGGATGATCTGAAAAGTGTCCCTTTTCTCCTGTTGACCTGCATCAAAATGCGTTTATTTGACAGGATACTTTTGTTCTCTGTACGAGGGGCTGGCTCATTCCTCTCTGCAGCTGAAGGTCGAGTGGCCACATTTTTCAAAACAGGCACTTGTTCCTAATCTGCAAATTAACTAAATAATCACAACTGCTAATTATACAGTATCAGGCCTGGAATACAGAGGGCTTGAGTAATAATCAGCTTTTTAAATTAAGTTGGTGACAACCACTATTAGCTGCTGTGATTTAATAATCCCAATAAATGTGCACATTTTAAAAAGGGGCTCTTTGTAATTTTTTTCCCCAGCATTTGCAACTGAATCTGTTAATGAAAAGAGAGCACAACAGTTTTATGTTACAAACGATGCCATAATAGGTAAATAAAAGGGCTCCTCCAGAAGCTATTAATGATCGAGATGCCGCGAATATGAATTGGAGAGGCGAGGCAGAGCGAGACTCGAAATCAAGTTTCTATTTCTGTTTGTTATGATGAATTAAGACCAGAAGGAGAATCTGATTCCTTTTGTATATTAAGCATTTTGGGGCAATAAGAAACAGACCCCATTAACAAATATGTAAAGTCAAAATACCTCCCAGAAGATTTAGACTTTGGCAAATTTAGAACAAATGAGATGCAATTTTCTACCTCATATGCTTGCCCGGTTTTACCTAATATTATTATAATGTATTGGCTCAAACGGAGGACCCGCGCCGCCGGGAACTGGGGCGCGAGCCTGGGCGGCAGGTGGGGGTGCCTGGCGGGTCCGGCCCTTCCCCCAGCCCCGCCGTTGGCAGCCGGCTCGCGCGTTCTGGGTCCTGGGGCGCGGGGGCGCGCGCAGCTGGGCTACGGAGGCTCCCGCGGGGCTGGCGGGGACCCTCACAGGCCAACTGGCGCCCTTCTCCTGCCTGTGTCCCCACTGATGATGGCTCTGTTTTTTTCTAGTGGTCAATTGAAATTTTATGGCTAAGTTATTTAAAAGAGACTCTGGAAGAACGAAATGAGGGAAGGATGATGGAAATGCTGCCTGTCTTTTACAATAATTACTCTTGATAGCAATTTGAACTAATTTGCATTAAAAACACCCATTTAACCAATCTGCTGAAAAGGGCGACTTCACGTATACTGTTTTGTAAGACCTCAGGACTCTTTTTTTTTTTTTTTTTTTTCCCTCCGAATAGAAATTTAGTTTAAATTAGGGAAGCAGCAGAGGGCATTGTAAATGCATATCCCTGCCTAGGCTAGGGCCCGGCGCGTTCGGAACTACCTGAACCGCGGTAGAGAGATTGCATTTCACGGCAAAATGGGCTCATTTCTCCTGATTGGTCCTTCCTACCCACAGCAACTTTAAAAGGAGAGGGCAAAGGTCGGAGGCAGGATTCCAGGCTCTGTTCTCTTCTTAGCAGGACTCTGGACAAAATCTTCTTGTCTTCCTGTCTCTGGCTTGTTTTACATCAGAGCAGGGAAAGTAGTCACAAAATGCCTTAGTCTCGCTCTGCAAGGCCTTCAGAATATGTGTGCGTGTGTAATCTGAGCGGCTGTTATTAGTAATCAGACATCCGTGGGCTTCGGTGGGGTGTAACTGCCCCCGACATTAGGACAACGAAGCACGATGCTCTGTTCCACCCCCAGTATGGATGGGCGGCTGGGCTCCGGGGGGCAATGGACAGCAGTTCCCTGTCACTCAAGTGACAGCGCAAGCCAAGCCGAGTGTGGACAGTCCCCGCTCCATCTCCCTCGCTTCGAGTCCCTGGTGCTCTGACTCCCGCCTCCCCAGCATGCTTATTTCCAAACAAGCCATGTGGGTCCCAGTCTCGCTGTCCAGGTAGTGACCATTTGGACCCTCACTGCTTCTCCTTTAGTTTCTTCCTTTCTGCCATTTTGATTTGTTTTGTTACTTGAAAGCATTTAAACCTAAACCTCAGAGAGGGGAAGAGCTGAAATTCAAAGCAGGCATTTCTGCTGGGCGGTTGGCTTAGTCCCAGGTTTTGTGGGCAGGAGGTGGAAAGCAGTGTCAGGAGGTCACCGAGCTAGATTTTGAAGAGACTCCCAGTCCCTCGAGTTACAGATGGAGAAACTGAGCCCCCCCACCCCACCCCCAGGACAGGTGTGCACCCAAGGGAAGCTGGGTGGGAAGCCTGGGCATTTTCCTGTGTGTTCCTTTATTTGTGTCAATCCTTAAAGTGACCACGTTCTCTGTACCCATAATTCGCACACTCTGAAGATGGAACAGAATTTTTGGGATCAGAAGTCATGGCCAAACTCGGCTGAAAGCCAAGTGCAGACTTGCCCTTTCCCCTGGCTTTGTTCTTACCCAGGCCTTTCCAGCCCCTTCCCCCTTCCCCTGCCTTCTTCCTTGCCTTTCTTTTCTGGGCGGGCTCCAGGCTTGCTTTCCCTTAAGCTGACCTTCTGATCTGTGGTTCCCTGCCACGGAGAGTTCACAACCCTGCCGGCGGGCTGGACAGGAAGCCGAGCTCCATGGGAGGGGTGCATGGGGGTGCCGGCTTGCCGGTGCAGGGTTGGAGGTGGGGTGCGCGGGGTTGCAGGTGTAGCAAGGGCGTCGCTGTGCTCCCCGCCTCCGGCCAGAGAGCCTTCTGGCTGTGGCGGATCCTGCCGAGGCCAGGAAGGTGGCTGGGCCAGAGAAAGAAAGAAGAAAGGAAAGGATGGAGGGCCGCTCCTTCTGCCGAGCGGCGAGGAGAGCGGCGCCTTGAGGTTGCTCCGGTCGGCCACAAGATGGCACTCTTAAGCTTTACAAGGAGTTGGTTTGCTCGGAGCGTAAAAGCGACATTCCACCCTTCCCCAGCCGCCTCCTCCGGAGAGGCTCGCAGGGAGGCAGGAAGAGGGGAGGAGAGCTGGAGGCCTCCTGGACGTTTCCTGGCGCCCACAACGTGAGGCCCCGCTGTCCCCCTGGGCGGTCAGGGCTCCCAGAGACCCACGGAGCCGTTCCTCTCAAACGCGGGAATTGGCGGTGTGGTCCTCAGCGAGGCCCCTGCAGCTGGATCTCAGGCTTTGTTTCCCGAGCATGCACAAGCAGTGAGAAGAGCTGGCTCTGACCCACAAAACTCCATCAGGCCTCACGCACGACAAATGGGCTGCATCCTGCCCTCGGGCCACGATCTGATGGGAGGCCCTGCGTTGGCTCCTCCGCTGCTGGTTTAGGGCTGTGCTGGCAGAGGTTCCTAGGGAGGCCTCTGGGTGTCTGGAAAGCCCTGGGTCCCCGGTGGGGGTGGTGCTGGATTTGAGCAACCCCAGACCCCTTCTCTCCCAGGGCTTCCCAGGGCCCCAGGCTTCTCCCAGGGCGGGGAGAGTGTGGCCTGGTGCATGCAGCGTCTCCCGGGTGCAGGATTAGGGCCAGCGATGGGGCAGAGCTGGGTGCGCTCGGGAGACAGTGGGGTCAGATGGGCCCCCTGTGATAACTGTGTGGCTCAAGAACCAAAGGGAAGGGATCTGGGATGTGCAGGAGGAGCAGGGAGAATCTGGGCCCAGGGCCACAGGGGTTGGTGCTGGGGCTGGGGGTGGAAAGCCGCCACCACGGACAGAGGCAAGGGTGACAGGTCAGGATGTGGGAGGCTTCACGCCAGTCAGCTGAGGGCCAATGGGTGATGCAGGTGAGGTCTCTGCATCTCGGTTCAACCATCTGTAAAAAAAGAATGAGGATCAAATCGAGTTTCGAATTGTGGGTCGCACAATAAACGTAAACTAGAACAGATGAGGAAAGGCCAGAATCCAGGGCGTGATGGGGATAAGCTCTGCTGCTTGAAACTTCTGTTTGGGCTTATCTGTACACATGCACATAGGCTGGTGTGCGCACACACACACACACACACACACACCTGTGCGCATGTATATGCATCTGTGTGCACACATCAGGCCACGAAGTGAAACAGTGTGAAAGTGCCAGCCACATGCTTGGAAGGCAGCAGGTGTGGGGCATGAGCCGGGCTTGAGCTCCGCGTCTCCGGTTCCCCTGCGGTTCGACCACTGGTTAGCCAGGAGACCCTGCACGCATCTTGCATCTTGGCTCACGTCTCTGAGCCTTGTTTGGAGGTGGGCTGCTCGTGGTCGCTTCCGGGGTGCAACTGAGCAGGTCGCATGGGTGACCGATGGGTAGCACTTTGCTTTCTTCCAACTCGGATGTTCACTCAGACTTTGCAAACCGCGCCTCGCTAGCCGCTCTGTGTCCAATCGCACTGCTCCTGTCAGGAGACCCTCGCGTCTGGGTCCCCATCCCATGGCACAGTACCTCAGGTAGGGTGAATCAGTGGAAACTGAGGACCTTTGAAGACCAGCCTGTGGGGCTCTTGCTGTGTGAACCGTGCCCCGACCAACGCTCTTGTCAAGAGCATAACGGCCCTGTCCTCTGCCGTTGTGGGAGTCCTCCTTCTCGTGGTGTTTTCCAGGCATGTCCACCTGCACACGGCTTCCTCATGCTGGAGTATTTTAACTTGAGTGAAGACATGCTGGCAGGTCCTGGGGCTGGTGCATAGAGAGGGCTTTGTCAGATCGAAAGATCCGTAAGGACGGGAAGCAGAGTGAGGACTCTGGGGGTATGATAGACCAACAAGTTGGCAAAAGGGGAGTGGCAGTGGATGGACGCCAGGGCGGATCAGGTCAGCGCTCCTCTCTGCTCTGAATGTCAATTGCACCTGCTCTGAAAGGTGCAACCGACTCCTTCTGTCTTCACTCACTGATGGGCTTTTGCGAAGGTCCGCATTACTGGTTTGGACAGAAGCGTAGATGCTGTCTTTGTTTTTCATAATCCAGTGTCTCAGGACCAGACTGGAAAGAAGGCAGAGTCCTGGGCTAGGCAGAGCCGTGGGGTGGAGGTGGCACTTCCTTCCCGGTGACCTGCCTCTCAGGCTCCAGCATGGCCTGGCCGCTGAGCCTTTCCCTGTGTGCTGAGCTGGCCACTCTGACCCCCGGCCTCCTGCATCCCTGAACTCTGGCCAGTCTTCTGGGATTGCCAGCACATGCCCCTGCCGTGGTTGCAGGAATAGAGAAACCCTGAGCATTTGGAGGTCTAGGCTCCAGCTTCGGTCTACCTCCCTGAGACACCTCGGACAAGTCTGTGCCCTGCGTCCGTTTCCTCCTCCGAAAAACAAAGAGGTTGTGTGGAATAATATATGGGCCCTTCTTGGCTCTGAAAGCCACCGACTCTGAGGCTGGTTGGGGTAGAGGTTATACATCTGCTTTCCCACTATGTGGACTTGGGTCTCCACAAGTCTTTACTTTGAATCAGACCCGAGCTCCTCACAGTTTAATTCACAAAAGCTTTGGTCTGACGATTGGGATCCTGGCTTGGACTCCCTTAGCCCTGTTTCTGCTCCAATGAAAACTTTTTACCCTTCAAGGAGGTCATGCAATCATGTCCCTGGAGTTTCCCTATTGGTTTTATAATCAACTTCACTTGACCAACTAAGAATTGATATTCAGCCCAAATACATTCATGTCAAACTGCATAATTTAACCTGCTGGTTCTCTGACTTTGTTCTATGTTATTATAGATAACATTTAAGTAGCATTGCCTTAATTGTGTTTGCAGAACATTATTTCTATAAGATATTAGAGGGCGTTTTGCAGGGAAGTGGAGGGGTGTTCCATAATGCAATCTATTTGGGAGGCACAAGTCAAATACATTTGGACTGATTTCATTAGTGCGGACCTTTTCCAGAGCTTTATCTACGCAAAGAGCATGGCGGGGGGGTGGGATGGGTCTCAGAGCCCAGGACTCCTCCAGTTCTCCCTCTGCCCTGCTGGGACACCGTGAGTCCTTGTCAAGTTCTCCTGCTCCATAACTTTCTGTTCTATAATTTGGTTCATCTTCTCTTCTTCCTTATCAATTAGGATGATTTTTTGGGTGTTTACAATATATGAGATATTAATTCATATACTGTGGGAGGACCAAATGTATCAGACATGACCTCTGTCCTCCGAGAGGTTACACTCTCCTTGGGAAGGCAGGGCATGCCAAGAGTTTCCGGGTGATTCAGGTCCCCTATGGGACACTATGGGATTGGTAGGAAGTGCAGAGAGGGAAGGACAGAGGCCTGGGCCCATGATGGAGGTTTAGTGGATGAAGTTGGACCTTAGATGGGAATCATAAGAAGGTGGTCTCTGGAAGATGGAGAACACGGGGAAGGTGCTCGAGTGGAAGGCACCAAGGGGGTGGAGGCAGAAGGATGAAGATGGCGTGGTCATCTGACGTCATTTCATGGGGCGGGGGTGGGAACTTTTCATCCTGGTGCTGCAAGGGGGTAACTCCATTTTAACCTAAATTGGCTTCCTCTGGTAGTCCTGGGTTCTGACTGTCTGTCCATCCCTACTGCTGAGGCTTCCTTCCTGAGTTGACTGATTTGTACTTTCCCCAAATAAAGGTCACCCCTATTCTAGTCGTCTGTACAGTGTGATCACTGCTATGTCCCCTTCTCACTCATGAGTGAGAGCTGTGAACGATGGGAGGCAGCCTCAGGATGCCTCCTGGTGAGATGGTCCTGCCTTCTCCTTGGCTTTGTTCTGAGGTACAGAAGCAGGGTGAAGGCTTCTTCTGTGTGATTCTATGCTGTTTGTTCTCATTCAAGCCCCAGGGTCACGATCGATATGGGTGTGGAGGTTCTGGACACAGAGAAGATGATAACTCTCCTTGAAGATCCAGGGAGGGCTTCATGGACAAGGAGACATCTGAGTTGGGTCTTGAAGGATGAGTAAGAGATTTTAAGGTATGATTTTGGGGCACAGAAGAGAAAAGCATTTTTGGAGCAAGGACTGACGGACATGTGGAAAGGCTGGCTACAGGTCAGAGAAAAGGGGATTAGGGATCTGTGAGCGGTTAAGTCTAGTGCTGGGTAGGATGCTTGGGGTGGTCTAGAAGGAAGAAAGTTATGCCTATAGAAACCCTATAGGGCTGAATAGGCCTATTGTGAAGGTTCTTACATGTCAGGGGAGCACTGTGTATTGTAAGCTTCATATATATATATACACACATATATATTCATATATATACATATATGAACTATTTAAAAAAAAGGCTCCACGCCCAGCATGGAGCCCAGTGTGGTACTTAAACTCATGACCTCTGAGATCAAGACCTGAGCTGAGACCAAGAGTTGGAACTTAACCAACTGAGCCCCCCAGGGGCCCTAATAACATATAATTTAAGCTACAGGGGTTACATGAATTTCTCTCCTCTTCTCCCCAGTTTTACTAAAACTCAGTCACATGGGGTTATGCAGCTGGAGGAGACGTGTTTATCTGGGGGCAAAAGCGTGGAGCAAATCATGGTTCCTTCTGTGAGAGAATCACCTGCAAACTCTCCATGGCACAGAAGCGGCGTAAAAGATCTCCCCTCCTCACCGCCCCTGGCCAGCTCCACCTGTCCACAGTGGCACTGTTTCATTGAGCAGAGCGTTTCCAAAACTCCCACCAACTTGCCAAAAAGTTAAACATGGAATTACTATAGGTGATTCCACTCCCAGGTATATGCCCCAGGGAATTGAAAACAGGGACAAATATTTTTACACAGACGCTTATAGCAGCAATATTCACAATAGCCACAAAGTGGAAACAACCCCAGTGTCCATCCATCGATGGAATTAAGTAAATACAACATGGCATACCTGCGCAATGGAATATTATTTGGCCATAAACAGAACTGAAGCAATAACACCTGCTACAGTATGGGTGAACCTCGAAGATATCATGCTGAGTGAAGGAAGCCAGTCAACAAAAGGCCACAGATCCTATGATCCCATTTCTATGGAAGATCCAGAAGAGGCAAATCGGCAGAGACAGAGAGTAGATCCGTGGTTGCCGGCGGCTGGGGAGCGGGGTCTGGGGAGTGACTGCTAATGGCTACAGGGTTTCGTTTTGGGGTGGTGGAAATGTTTTGAAACTAGACAGAGGTGAAGGTTGCACAATATGGTAAATCTAATCAATGCTACTGAATTACGAGTACTTAATTTTATGTTATGCGAATTTTACAGCAATAAAAAAAGCCCCCATGGGCACCATGCTTTGGTGGTGCCTGTGGCCTGGACAAGAAGCAGCATGGCCCAGAGCTCCCAGTGGGCAGTGGGTGCCCAGGCATCCCCGAGAGGCCCCGTCCCCATTCTTGCCTCAGAGACTGTCCCGCAGAACCCCTGGGGAAGAATGGATTCTTCACCATGGAGAGTGGTTATTTCCATGTTGATCCTTTTGACTCTGTAAATCACTTTCTTGTACGCAAGATAGTAAAGGGCAAAAATTATTCCTTTTCTATTCTTTTAGTTGCCGGAATCAATAGGCATAATTGATCTGAATCGAGAAATAGTTTCCAGGTAACATTTAGGAAGAATCGTTGAGATTGGCATGCGGAGAGTGACCACCTGCTGTCTTCCGAGGGTGTTGCCTTTGGGGTCCTGGCCTTGGAGCTGGTCGCAGTGGTCAGAGTGGGAGAGAACGGAGGTATGGCCTCGGAGTGGTCCTTTGGAGAGACCCTGGCTGCTTCTGCTCGTGTGAGGTCAGTCAGAGGATTGGGCCCTAAAATTATGGTGGGAGATGGAGATTCTGCCCTCCACCCATAATGCTCCAGGGCCAGCCAGGAGCCCCTGAGCAGTGGCCAGCCCCCGGGAGCACGCAGGCTGGCCTGGATCTCCCGCTCAGTTTCCTCTATCAGAAGCTCCTCTGAGAGGTGGGGCTGGGGTCTGGTGGAGTTACCTGCTGAGACCGCTTTCAAAGGGAGTTTCCTGCCACTACGCCTGGCATGCTCGCCTTGGACAGGATGGCTACCCTCTCCTTCGGGTGTCTCTTTTGGGTATTAGCCTGGGTGGTGTGAGGCAGGGACGGCATGCCATGCCCAGAGCACATCAATGACTCCCTGGTCCACCTGAGCCCTCCTGTGACTTGGTCAGTTTCCAGCCCAATACTTGGGGGGTAATATTTTAAAAAGATTCTGTTGACTCCTCATATCCGACGTTGGTTAGACAGCTCATCAATAGGATTGGGGGAGAGATTGATCTTTTACTTATAATGCAGAACACTGAATGGATGGCAAAAGTGCTTTAAAAAGGGGCCCATGGAACACTTTGAAAATATTAATTAGTGTGTTGAAGCATTCTGCATAGCATATCACAGTGAAACTGCTCCAGGGGGTTGCTTAGGATGAATTATTAATAAGAATCCCTCTCCATCCTGTACTTCCCACCCTGATTTTCTGGGAGTGGGTTTACTACTCATTTACTACTCATTTCATGCGACTGGGGAGATAGATTGGGGTTATCCAAGTTTGGGGCCCACGTGTCTAGGAAGGAAGATGTCCCCCAAACACCAAGAACAGCCAAGGGAGGAGAAAGGCGGGGTTCTAAGAGGCTGCGTTGGGTTTGGCATGTTATGTTCCAACTGGAAACTAAATGGGTTTGGCTTTTGGGTGTAAGTCTAGGTTTCTACAGGATCTAAGCTAGAAGGGGGATGGCAAGGCTCAGGGCAGCAGCTTTTCAGAACGATCAGAAAAAATTCGGAGCCTTCTGTCTGCGGAGACCCCCACTTTGCTTGTTATCACCAGTGGGAGAAACCACCGTTCCCCTCCCGAGTGATCTCGACCGTGTTTACTGAGCGGCAGCGAGAGCTCGCCAAAGCCTTACCAAAACACAGCAGCCCCTAAACACGGTAGTGGTTGGATTCCAAGCTGAGAGGGAAGCCTGCTTTTTCCTGCTTTAAGAAGCACAGATTTGTAGACATATAAACATATCAGTAAGGGAATTTTGCTTTAAACTTTTAAACTAATTCAGTCGAGGATGATAGAAGCACTTAGCATTCTGCAAAATGGAACAATGGGGATCAGGGGTTTAATCTAGTTATTCGGAGCATCCTCACCTTGGAAATTAGCCAAAGCATGCATTCGCGGGAATGCCTCAGCTGGCCCTCGTTTGTCTGCTTTTCTTCTCTGCGCCCGCCTCTCATTTCACACTTTGCACTTACAGACCCCGTATCTCTGTTTTTCACAGAATACGTGCAGATGTCTTAGCTTGGCTGAAAACAGTCAAAAATGAGGTCGGTAATGATGGCGATTTTCAACATTTCGGAACTGTAGACAACCGGGTGAAATGGTAAATTTTCCACTTTAATTTTATCGGTGTTCACTGTTTTCAGGGTATAAAAGAAATGGTCTTTCCAGGTTAAAAAGGAACGAGTCAACTGGACTTCTTTGTTCAGTGGGTTTTACAAGGATAACTCTGGTCCGCCTTACAAATGTGTGCCCTCTCCCCGTTGCCCCCCCCCCAAAGTTTGAGGTGTCATATTGGACTCCTTTGTTTAACCCTCCAGGGAAAACCACAAACCATAAGCTTAACTGAAATTTTCATGTTGACAACTTCCTGCAATTATGATAGGAGCAGATCATTAGCAGTCGCCTGTGTTCTGGCAGGAAGGGAAGCGAGGAGCCGTGCGAGTCTCGTGAAGCAGCGACAAGGATGCCTCTGCTCTGTATGAAGTTAGGAGTGTGGCCCATTTTCTGAGGAACCCAACCTCGCGCACTGTGGACGGTCCTGCCCCCACGAACTCTTGAGCAGGCTCTGGCGCCTACCGATTTCATATTTTCAGCATGTAGGTGACCTCCAGACCTTCTCAGATAAATTTCTCTCTCTCCATGCCTTTCCCTCTTGGAAAAAGAGAGAGAAAGAGAGAGAGAGAGAGAGAGAGAGAGAGTTCTCAGCTAAAGGTCTTTATAAAACTTCACATCCCTGGTGCGAGATTATTATTTTATTCACTTCGTTTCATCAGAACTAAGCCCAGATTTAAAGGAGAAAAATTAGCTCTGCAAACAGGGAAAGCCATATCTGGCCTCCCCCCTGACCCTGGTGGTGCTTGATGAGGGTCCTGGTTTTCGGAGAGCGTGACATGCCAGCCTGTGAGCGGAGCCTGCTGTCCGTCTCTGGTGCAAACTGAGCGAACAGCCCAAAAGTGCCAGGAAGTGGGGCCACATCACCGCGTCCTCCACGGACAAAGGAATCTGCAGAGTGCCTGTTGTGTGTGTGTGGGGGGGGGGCGGGGGCTGGTAGAAATTGCAAAGTTTTATTTTTATTTATTGTTTGGTGATGATTTAAATACCCCTCGATGCCAAATCATAAACAGAAAGAAGCCCGCGTTTGGCTTTTGTTACCAGCGAAGAGAACTAAGGTTATTTTTTTTCCTTGACTTTTTTTTTTTTAACAGCCCAGTACCTTGGCTGGATTCCAGTTCAGGTAATTACATTCTGTCTTCCTAAATTCCCTTGTAACTCCAATTGGGCAAGCTGCTCTTCACTTCCCCCCTAAAAGCTGATGTGCGGGGTGCCTGGCATAAAATGGGGTGGCATTCCAATAGTGGGTCCCAAGGTGTTCCTCTGGAAATGCATTTCGAGCGGCTTCTGCACGCAGGGCTTGTGTGCAAATGGAAATAGTATTATTTATTGCTCTTCTCCATCAGCAGCTGCCAACCCGAAACTATCTCTGAATGACATTTTAGATATGAAGGCCAGGGTCATTAGGGTGATTAGATACAAGGGTCCATTTTGTTCACCTCTAGAATTATTGGGTGACAGGAAACAGAATGGGGAGAGAAAAGGAAAGAAACCTGGTCCCATTCCAGGGAATATTTCCTTTCCTGTGTTTCATGTTTCCACAAAACGGTTCTTTTTGTGTGTGTGTGTTTATTTGCCTTTTTTTTTTTTTTTTGCTCTCTCCTGGTTAAAATTTAGGAGGATTATTAAGCTTTTTGTTTTTGTTTTTAGGGATGCGTGGAAACAGGAGTGTTTTCCATTTGTAGGGATCAGATGACAACCCCCTTTAAGAAAAGTCTGAGAGTCAATTCATTTCAAGTTAATTCATCAAATGCCAGGTACCAGGTCTTGTGAAAGGGTTCTTTTGGCCACATAAGCACTTACCGTTTTCATCCTTTTCATTAATACTTACTTTAATTGTGGATATCAATGTGTTTTTCAGAAGCCATGAAGGCAATTCCTATAAAATAGCATCTGTATTGATAACCAAAGTAGGAAACAGTGTGTTCTTGTGCATGCAGCATCTAATGATGTGCAAAGGGTTTCGGCACATCCTCAAAATATAATTTTCAAAACCCAAATTAGTCCCAACGTGGACAGCTGACCTTAGTGAAAAGTGCATTTTCCAAGAATGACACCACCATCTACCATGGAATGGAACTTGGGATGTTTACTGAAAGGCGAGAAAGAAAAATCTGTGTATGAAAACCACTTTCCTTTGGAAGATAAACACTAACAGCAAAGTGATTTCCTTGATTTTCTAGTTGCCCTGAGAGATTTAGGAAACTGCTGCTACGGGCCCATCCTCAACTCTGCTTCCTTCATAATTCCTGCAGAACAAGGGTGTGAGGGTTTCAGAGATGGCCTTTCTGCAAGGGGTTGGGTCTGGTGCCCCGCACTGCGCCTGCCTCAACTCGCCTCCTACTCTGGGCTCTTCCCATGCACCCGAAGGCAGGCAGATCTCCCCAGTGCTTCTAAGTTTTATTTTCTGTTGCCTTTAATTTCGCAGCTCTGCATCCTTCCACCACAAGATGCTGTAAATCGATGGCGCTATCCACTTCTGCGGTGCGGTCAAAGCCACTCGGAGGAAGCGGCTACCACGTCTGGCGTTAGGTCTTATCCCGTGTTTCCATAATCATTTATTTTCGCCCTTTTACCCCCTAGTAGAATCATTCTTTACAAAGCACTGAGCCCGGGCAGGTATTAAACAACTCAGTTCAATCCAGTGATCTCCTCTGGGCTTATAACTCTAGTGAATTGCATTTTTTCCTAATTACAGGAAAAATAGCAAATTGGCAAACATCAGGAAGTGGGTACACCCCCTCTGATTTACAAGGAAGAGTGCAGGGTGACTTTATAGCTCAGGAATTCAGTGAAATAAATTTATGGTTAGAAAAATTCATGTTCTTAATGTGACGAAGGTCCTTTAACTTTTAACACGCTTCTCCAGTTAAGCTTCGCGGGACTCACACGGAAATGGCTGTCTATAGCTGCAGCAAATTGATTTATCCCCAGATAATAGTCAGAGCTGTGGACCAAATTGTTGGAAAGAAATAGTTCTTTAATTTCGGTGTTTGGGCCTGTCTATATATTGTTTATGCATATTCCCGTGTGTCTATGAGCAGAGATTTGCGGTGGCCTCACTTTTCTGGGCAACCAGGGTAATTTCCCTGCAGCCCAGAGGGCTGCCCTCCTGAAAATCCCCACACAAAACACCCCCCGCCCCCGGGGGACCGTGCGGCCCGCATCAACTCCTTCCTGGGCATTTGCGAAATTCTTCGAAGAGTCAAGTCATCTACGAGAGAAATTATGGAATCCATGCCTACGGTGATACTAATTTGGGTTTTGAAAATTATATTTTGAGGATGTGCCGAAACCCTTTGCACCGTGAGAGTAATGCGCTTGCTTGGTTTCAGCTGCTTTCTGGGGATGACAGAGGCGTCGCCCCAACCGTGAGCCTGTCTTGGCTTCTCTGGGGCTTCCCTCATCCATTGCTCCAGAGGGAGCAGAGGTAAACACCACTTCCTGGTCGACCATTCCTTCCTCCAAGAAATATTTCCTGAACACCTACTATGCGCAACACAGTGTGTAAAGGCCCTGGCGACTGGCGACGGGGTTGGATGAGCCCAACACCACCTCTGCCCTCTTGGGATTTGCAGTCAGTGGATTGAGAGAGAGCACTTAAGGCAGGCAAACGAGCGACTGTAGAAATAATTACCCGTTGTAGTAGGTACATTGAAATTAAAAATACAAGGAGTTAGGGGCGCCCGGGTAACTCAGTTGGTTAAGCATCTGCCTTCAGCTCAGGTCATGATCTTGGGGTTCTGGGATCGAGTCCAGAATGGGGCTCTCTGCTCAGCGGGGAGCCTGCTTCTCCCTCTGCCTCTGCCCCTCCCCCTGCTTGTGCTCTCTCTCTCTCTCTCTCTCTCTTGCTCTCTCTCGCTCACACTCTCTCTCTCAAATAAATAAAACCTTTAAAATATACAAGGAGTTGTAAGAGAGAATACGGGGTCACCTGCTATAGTGTGGGGGGGCTCAGAAGTGGTGGCAGGAAGGTGGAGGCATTTGGCCCCCAACCCTCTGCCCTCTGTCCTAACTTCTCAGGGGCCTCTCTTGCCTCTCTCCAGAAGAAGGAACCTTAGGGAGGCGCTCTGGGTGGGTATGAATCAAAGGCTGGTCGTGGCACCAGGCTCAGCGGGGCTAGTCCCCTCCACCCCCAAGCCCCCACAAAGTGCATTTCAGGTCCTGGGCTACTGCATGTCAGAGTGGGTCAGTTGGACTCCTCCCGTCATCTAGCTGCACGCTGCTTAGGGGGCCCCCCAGACTTCATGCTGAGCTGTCCTTGCCCCCCTGCCCCCCCTCCACTGCAGCGCCATCCTGTGTTTATCTTCCCTGGGGTCCACACTTGGGGTCAGGACTCCCCTTTTCCTCAATCTGTGTGCACTTGCCTGAGCTCAGACCGGCTGCCCCAGCTCCTGGTCTAGATGAATGACTACCTAGGACTCGCTCTTGTAGTCAGTACAAAATCTGATTTTTTTCCCCTTTTGTATACCTTTAAACCTAGATGTTTGGATTT
Organism: Eumetopias jubatus; assembly: GCF_037043125.1. Lineage (NCBI taxonomy): Eukaryota > Metazoa > Chordata > Mammalia > Carnivora > Otariidae > Eumetopias > Eumetopias jubatus. The sequence continues at coordinate 4,871,009 of NW_028274823.1, read as the reverse complement.
GACCTTTTTTTTTTTTTGTGGTGACTTGAGAACAGGGGCACACAGGTCTAAAACATTTTCGTCTTTTATACAGTTTTCTCCTAGAGAAAATACTCACTGTATATTTATTTATTTCAAAAGATAACTACATAAAAATAACAGAAAAAAATTGTACCTGTGTGTGGTAATGGATGTTAGTTGCACTTAGTGGAGTGATCATTTTGCAAAATATACAAATCTCGAATCATTATGCTGCACCCCTGAAATGAACATAATGTTCTATGTTAATTATATCTCAGTTAAAAAAACCAAAAACCTCCCAATTCTATGAATTTTTTTCTTGCTTCTAATAAAATTAAATAAAAAGATATGATAAAAACTCACAAACAAATATAGACATGGAAGAATTACAAGTAACTGAGGAACAAGAAGAATTTAATTATGAGTGGCTAATCTAGTTTCTCTTTTACTCCAGAAATGTTTATGGAGCATATACCATGAGACAGGTGCCTTAGATCTTTATCCCTCAGTGCCTCTCACTTGTCAACTACCTCTCTGCTCCTGGCAAGATGCTGCTGGGTGCTGGTGACGCCCTGATGAGAGTGAGCTGGTTCCTTTAACCAACTGAGCCACCCAGGCGCCCCCCCCCCCGCTTTTTTTTTTAAAGATTTTATTTATTTATTTGAGAGAGAGAATGGAGCTGGTTCCTTTACCTTCCCGAAGCACAATCACCTGGTTCACGAGACAGCTCTGTGCACAGCAGCCTCTGGGACAAGCCCGGTGAACACACACCTTGCACAGGCGACCCAGGGGTCCGACTGTCTGCGGGAGTGCAGAGGAAAGATTGACCAGCAGCACCTGGAAAGCCTTCCCAGCAACACTGGTACATGGTTTAGGCCTTGAAGACCGAGTGAGATATCACTAGAAGGAGCCCTGGGGAAAAAGACCCTCTGGACGAAGGCAACGCTATGAATGAATGCAGCGGAGGGGAAGGGCTGGGAATAAGGGGGACTGGTAGACCATCTGCCCCGGTCTCCCAGGGTGATTTACGGAGCATCCCTTCCTGTTGAACCTTTCTGGAACCTTCCCACAACCTTGAACACTCAGCAGCCCTTTGTACCATCCCGCGGGGCCTGCCTGTGCTGTTGGTCAGTGAGTGGTGATGACTCTATGGCTCAATGCCAGGCCCGTGGGGGTCTTCAGGGTCCTGACCACAAAATGACCATGATCCTTGGTGAAGGGTGGGATGTCTTGGAGCACGCGACCCTGGTGGGACGTGTCTACCCACCAGGTAGGAGTGGGGGGCCCCTCTACTGAGCATGCCTGTGCCTGGGCAGGGCTTTGCTGTGGAGACTCATCCTTCACTCAACAAAGGTCTGTGGGACCACCTGTCATTCTGAGCAAATTTGTGCCTAGAAGAGAAAACACTGAACCCTTCACTAATGTTTGCTCTGCTTTTTATTATTTAGTGTATTTATATTGGGCTTTTCCAGGATATCTGTGGGAGAACTTGCTTGACATCCAGGAAAAATGGTTTTCGTCTTAGTTCACCTTTATATCGAAACTCATGGGAATTACTCTTTCCGTGATAAATTGAAATGCTTTTCATTCTTCTCTCTTAGTTAATGCATCGAGACTCATCCCTCAATGCAAACCTGATAAGTAATGGGTACCTTTCAGTGGTGCCCCCACTGAAGATTTTTCCTTGTTGGATGCGTTCATTTCTTTACCCAGAAACTTTTCACTGAGGTCTAGGGTGTGCTAAGGAAGCAGGGGACCCAATCCTACCTTCAGGGAGTGGACAGCCTGGTGGGGGAGTGAGAAAATCCCACACATAACCGCAATAAGAGATAAGAGACAACAGGGTCCTAAGCACCACGTAGCTGACGAGAAGTGTTGAGCGTGGGGAGATCGCTCCTGCTGGGGGACCTGGGGCGCCTTCCCGGAGTGATGCTGGCAGGATGTATGGGACCTCAGGAGGCAGAAAGGGGAGGGAAAAGGCATTGTGTACAGAGGAGCTCTGGGCAAGTCAAGGAGAGGGGCAGAGTTGGACTGAACCGGACTTGGTCAAGGCCCAGGCAGGAGGCCCATCCTCAGGTAAGCTGCGGCATCCCTGCGAGGGCCTCAGTGCCATGCTGGGCAACAGGGCCTGGCTTATGCAACCCTGTCTTTATTTATCCCCAGGACCTGAGGAAAAAGTAGGAGATAGGTAACAGGGAGCCATTAGGGCTTCAAGAGAAGGGTTTCAGGAGAGATCCTTGATTTGGGTGCACAGTGGAGGTAAAAAAGAAAAGCAAAGAAATGGGCCAAGAGGTCGGTCTGTGGACATCCAGCCTTCAGAGAAGGGCAAGATCTGTGAGCTGGGCTTCCAAGCCAGGACCCACACTGTTCACAGCTCTGTTCTTTGTTTCCTGGTGTCTATACTTCAGGCACGCAGCTTCTAGCCATCCAACCACCCCATCCATCGCTGGATGGTCACGGACTGCCCACCGTGTGCATAGTGCAGAGACACAGAGTCCACCGGCTCCCCCTAGGAGCACGTCTGGGTATTGCCTCCGGAAGACGGCTGAGCTGTGTTTAGATTTGACTTTACCCAGTTTCTAATCCGTTTTACCCAGCTGCACTGTCTCTTTCTCACAGGTACCTCCTCCGACAGTATCTATCAGCTTTGGAGCTGATATTTGAGGTTGCTGGATGGTACCCAGTTCATGCAAAAGCCTGAGTTAATCCTGACACTTCCATTTACCCATTTATTCTTCAATTTATGATTCGGACAACTGCAGAGAGTCATCTAGACCCTTCCACTTGAATGCAGCAGTGGCAGCCCCATTACCGCCAGGAGCAAGGGGACACATTTTGGGAAACCAGGATCTGTGTCCTGGGGCACCCAGGCTTGCAGAAAGTGACCGCTCCCTTTGACCTTCACTCACAGCCTGAGTGGGTGAGCATGGACCACAGTGAAGGTCTCCCCCGTTACCTGGAGTCAAGCTCAAGTCTCAGTAATTTCCAGCCTCTAGCTGAGCTCAATCAATTCATCAATGGAGCCATCCCAGTCCACACTTTATTCAGTGCTCTCTGCTCACAGATGCCATGGCCATTCCAGAGAATTCCTAGGTTAGGCCTCTTCTGGTTTGGCTAGATAAACAAGGAGGACGGAGGGAAGGAGCCATTAATAAATGTCCACTGAGCATCCGCTGTGTACAGGCGCTGGGTGGAGGAAGGTAGTGGACGTGGGCTCTGTGCACCAGAGTAGGTTATAAACCAGACACGCGCAAGGTGTTGTGTGCCAGGTGCTGAGGGGGCATGATGAGCGTGAGACTCACAGGTGTGTGGAAGGGGAGGCTTTGAGCCTGGCTCTCAGGAATGGGCAGAACACCAATCAGTTGAGAGAGAGAGGAGAGGAGGGCTTCCAGGGTGGGGCAGCCTCTGGCAGTGCGCAGACCTGCTCTTCCCAAACAAGGGCTTGCACAGGGGAGGTAATAGAGAAGGGTAGAGACAGAGTGTGGAAGAGAGAGTTTTAGAAGCTGGTTAAAGCATCACTGTAAGCTTCTGAGCAGGGGCAGGGGACTGGGGAAAGGAGGGATGAGAAGACAGGGGGGCCCAGAAGTCTCTTTGCTTGTGGGCAGCACCCTTCCTGGGACGGGAGAGCAGAGTCCTTTGGGAACAGCCTTGTCCTGCTCTGTGATGTGTGCTGTTTGGTGGCAGGGACCTGCTTTTCTACCTGTTGAGCTGGACAGGGGAAGCGGGATTCCTGTTTGTGCCATTCTGGTGTGTGTTGCGCTAGCCTGAATGGGAGCTGCGGTCCCCCAGGACTGCTGGCTCCAGAGAGACCCAGTTTGGTTCAGATCAGTCCCTCATTTATGGGGCATCTGTTCCGTGGCTGAGCACATGAAGGTATAGGGAGTCAGAGAAAAGGCATCCTCCGTGGACCCAGGGACTCTCAACTTGGCGGGCCATATGGGCAGAGCCAACCATGGTGAGTGGGCTAGATGCACAAGGCTGGCTGGCACCAGGCTGAGGGGAAGGCCACCTCAGTGTCCCTGCTTTGTCCTAAAGTTGGGGGCTGAGCCACAGGGCTACCCTCTCATGGGTTTGCTAAAGCAGCCACTGATGGAAAAGAGTTGGCAGGCACAAATAGCCCTGAGATAGAGTGAGTAGGTTTTCAAAATGTTTCTGATGGTCTCCTTAAGAGAAGCTCAGGGTGGATGATTCCTGAAGAGCATACACATCTGTCCATGTAGACTGGGTAGGCTCTAAACGCCTCTGTGCCAGGCGGAGAGTCCCACAGAGGAGCCCATCCACCCACAGGAGCCAGCATAGGGTTTCCGTGAGTGAGGCATGCACTCTCTCCTTCATCTTCCCTAGTACTCAGAGGGATCCCTCCCGGGCCGGAAATTGAATGGTGACCATTCAGGGGAAGCCCAACAATGCACTGACCCCTGACCATCTTGTAGGGTTGCTGGGCTGTCTCCCCCTCTAGGGCCTAGGTTGCCCACTGAAAAAGGAAGAAAGAATAGGGAAGAAAAAGTGAAATCGTCTAGCACATTAGGCTATCAGAAAGCCCAGAGAAAAATCAAAACCATCCCAGGGAAAGGTGGCTTGAAATAGAGATGATGTTGGACTGACCTTCGAGTCTGAACAAGATAAATAATTACATAGGAAAGCTTGCAACACCACCCTGGAAGAAATAAAAGCAAGGAGGGACAACAAACTGGTCAGGATCCCTGTAAAGAGCGTGCCCTCTTCAGGCTGAAATACGTTCACAGTGTATTTTAAGAGCTGTATCTATCAGGAGAGGTTCAAATCAACACTCTGCCTCCTTTGCTGACCATGGTCCTTGAGACTGAAGTATTTGAAAATACGGAACACAGTCCCCGTCTATAGGAGCTGGACTGACCAAATAAGAGATGACCTTATGCAGTAATCTTACAAGTGAGCAGTCCCATGGTTCTGTCTCTGGAGCAGGTTCATTTTTCAAAGCATTCTGAATTTTCTGAATCCACCCAAGTTCACTGGTAGTGTGATCATCCATGTCTGCCTCCTGGACACTCGGGGGTCATCAGACCTGTTCTGCAGGATTCGAGGACACAGCATTGCCCTTTCGAATGTGGACAGGTAGGCGAGTACCATCCACCTCTCGTTAATCTTGGTTCCTGAACTAAGGGATACAGAACTTTAATCTTGGTGCAAGAATTGCAATTGTGTTTTGAAGATACCAAATATTGCCGAACAACCCCAGCGTGGGGACAGAGTGGTGGGAGCAGAAATCGTCACTTCTAAATGAAACGTTCTGCACACCTAGTGCGTGCATGGGGGCTATTGGCACAGTCAAAATAAAGGACATTCTTTGGTCTGGAGTTTTCTGTGCTTTGACAAACTTCATGCCTCTTTTAGGAAGGGCGAGCTAGTTTTCCAGACTCTTGCCAACACTTTGCCTCCTCTCAGCCACGCCCCGGCGCCTGCGTCTTTGGTGGAAAGCAGGTGATCCGGGCATGCGCAGTGCACAGGTCCAGTTCACTGGAGGACATTACGTTCCCCTGAGTTTCTGAGCATCTATATCAGAGTCTCCCCAAGGGCCGGCGCTCAGGCCTGTCTTGGTCCTGAGAGGGGGCTCCCTCCTGGGCCGGCGCTGGGGCTCTCCTGAGGAATGCTGAGTAGCTCCTGCTCATCCGTGTCAACACGGGCGTCCTGGCCTTTCCAACAGGCATTATGTAAAGTGATAAACTGCCCCCAGAAAGGCCCGAGCGAGCGGCACATGGGCCCTGGCTTCCGGCCCCCGGGGTCCGCGGAGCCCCTGAAGTGTGCGGGCAGTTCCGGCCGACCGCCCGGGGGACCCCCTCCCCGTGGCCGGCCCCTCCGGCTCTCCCGCGGGGGGCAGCGCAGGGCGCACCGCGGGAAAGCGGCCCCACCCCGGGCCTGCCCGCGTGCCGCCCTTCGCTGCGGCCCTCGTGGCGGGCGGGGAGCGCGCGGTTCCCCGGGTTAATTAGAAGCCCGAGTCGTTGAGTCCCGCCCGCGGTCCGCGCTCCGCCCGCCCGGGGCGCCCGCCCCGCCGCCCGCTGGCCTTTGATCGCCCCCGGCCGGCGGCCCGCAGCCCGCGCCTAGGCGGGCAGGTGGCGGCAGCGGGGCGCGGCGCGCTCCCCGCCACGCCGCACATCAAGGCCCGGCCGGCCGGCGGGCGCCTTCATTAGCAGCCTGAAATTATAATATTATGTTAAAGAACAAAGCTGCTCCCCGGAAAAATATGTGCTGCATATCTGACAAAGATAAATTGGATTATTCAAAATATTCTTGATGAAATGTTACATTTTGCAACTAATTATCAATCTGTTTTATCTGCAGACCAGCTGGGCATTTTTGTGCATGCAAGACCTGCCTCCGCAATGATCTTAAGATGTCACTGTAGCGTTTACATCTTTTATTTCAAGATTTAAATAACTAGGAAGTAGCTAATGTAATTCACTGCTGAGAAGAAAGGCGAGCTCCTTGATTCCTTTCCAAAGCGATCTCCTCCTAATGAACTTCTTTGGACTGTGAGTAATGAGGCTTTATTCAAATAATGTTTAAGGAAGGCTCTGTCAGAGTAATTTCTTAAAAAAGGGGGGGGGAACCAATGTTTAATACATTTAAAACATCTCTATTCATAGGATATTAGCTCTGCAAGCCCACAAAAGCAGTTGCCAGTGAGACTTCTGTGTTGCTCTTTCTGCTGAACTTCCTTGGGCCAGGCTCTCCCAGGTCCCTGCAAAGCGGAGGCCTCGGCCCTCTTTTTTTATCTGGCATTGTCTAGAGCTGATATGTTTAAGATACTCTGGGTTGATATAAATCCTGGCCATTAAGAAGATTCAGCTTTCTGTTCTTGTCTCCCCGTCAAAATCTCTCTCCTGTTCTGATCTATCTTGGGGATTGGGTCAATATAGTTTTCTTGTTGTTTTGTGAGCATTTTATGGTTGGAGGCAGCAGAAAAACAGAATCTGACAGTTTCTAGGCCCTTCACACGTTCCTGGAGGGCTGGGGGCTGACTGGAGAGGGCACTCCACCTTTGTGTTTAGCGGTCCGTCATCTTGTTCTGATGTGGCAAATGCCTTCTCCATCTAGATTAAGGAGAAAGATTGTAAGCTATTTGTAAAAACACACACAGAAGTGCTTTTGGAGGTGCTCTGGTCTTCACTGTGTGACAGCGACTAGTATGAGAATATGCCCACTGCTGAGCAATCTTAGGTCTTCAGCCAGAGTGGACACTCTTGGCAACAGTGGATGGAGAAGGCAGAGCCGGGCTTTGCTCCCACTGTATAGATGAGAAAACTGAGGCTCAAGGAAGTTGAAGCAGTGACTTGCTCCAAGGTACCCTGGGAGGTAGGGTGGGGACAGGGCTGGAAGCCTTTGCACCCCCTGCCCCCCCCCCCCCCGGCAACACATGTCCTAAGTGCTCCACTTAGATGGATGAAAGATGAATTTAAAATTGATAGGAGGAACACGTGGGAACCTGTCAGGATGTGGATTTCCCTTCTCAGTTGAGAGGTCTTCAAAGTGCTTATGAGGGAGCATGCCAAAGAAAATCAAGCAGCCATTTTCCCACTAAAAATGACAGAACATACATCCTTCTTGCTTTTCTCATTGATTTCATTCTGACTGCTTTTCCATAAAATTATCCCCAGACAGGTTCTCAGAGCTGTCACTAAGCCATTTGAAATTTTGCATGAAGCACATTTATGTGTGCATTTCTAGATCTATCTATATAACTACCCCCCACCTCTTTTTTGGCTTGGTTAGAAAATGTCTTTTGTTCAGATTGCAAAAGAAAATTATACCTGATCTACCTCTCTGCCTGATTTGACTCCTGGTATTCTATTTTGACATTCCTATATTAATAGTCAAATTGCAGTGCTCAAAATATAGAGGCTTAGCACTGACTGGACCTCCCTAAGTCTGTGCTTTCTAGTGAGTCTCATCTTCTGTTTTTAAAATGTTCATTTCTTCCAAGATGTCTCTTTTGTGGGAATCCGTGATTATCCTTGAAGTGGAGGTGCTGGGGCAGTGCTCGGGGCTTGGGGGAGACCCTGCCGGCCGTTGGGTTTTCCCAGTCCATTTCCGGGGCCTTTTGCCCAAGCTGACTTGTGGAATTTATCAGAGGATGAAAACAAAAACAGAAACAAAAGCAACAACAAAACAAAGTCTGAATGGAGAGTGTAATTTCCTTGCCACGGAGATAAGTATTTGTAAAGTAGCAAATATTGGGTGCTATCTTTTTTCTAAAATAATTTCAAATCTAAAAATTGTTCATTTATATTTTGGAAGCCATAAAAGCAGTTTCTATTTTCTCTTCTGTGGAAGATTATTGTGTGTATGTGTAAATTATTCAATTATCTTAACAGTATGTGGTATAAGAAGATGCTAGAATTCTCCTGAAATGTTTGTTGTCGTTTTCTCAGTCACCCAGAAAATATCTCTGTTCTGCATTTGTGGAGGGTACTGTCTGGGTTCACAATGGTACTTTGAAAAATCCTTTAAATAGCCCAGATCAGGGGTCAGCCAACCTTCCCTGTAAAGGGCCAGATAATAAGAATTTCGGGTTTGCAGGCCATACTGTCTGGGTCGCGGTTACTGACTTCTGTCAGCTTGAAAACAGCTGTAGACAACATGGACAGGACCGAGCATGGCTGTGTTCCAATAAAACTTTATTTATGGGCACTGAAATCTGAATTTCCTATAATTTTCATGAGTCATGAAATATTCTTCTTTTCAGTTTTTTCATTTACAAAATGTAATAACCATTCTTACTTTGTGGGCCATACAAAAACAGACGAGGCCCGGGTCTGGCCCACCAGCGGCAGCTTGCCCCCGCTGCTTTGTTTAGAGTTTGAGGTAGGTCCTCCTAGCTGCTCCAACTCCTTTGCTGCTCTTTTTTTTTTTTTTTTTAATATTTTTATTTATTTATTTGAGAGAGAGAGAGTGAGAAACAGCACGAGAGGGGAGAGGGTCAGAGGAAGAAACGACGCGGGGCTCGATCCCAGGACTCCAGGATCATGACCTGAGCCAAAGGCAGATGCCCAACTGACTGAGCCACCCAGGCGCCCTCCTTTGCTGCTCTTGAAGGAGTGAGTGAATGATACCTTTTTTTTTTTTTTTTTTGGTAATAGGTGTGTATTTGCTTTCAAAATATTAAGCTCTCTGTTAGTAAGATACAGTTATTTTTATTGAGATATAAAAGACATAGAACTTTCTATGAGTTTAAGGTGTCCAGTGTGGCAGAATGAGCTACGTGTGCATTGTGGTTGTGTGGTGCTGGTCTGCTGGTCGCAATAAGTTCACTTCACATAGTTACAAAATGCTTTTCCTTGTGATGAGAACTTTCAGGATCTACACTCTTAGCCACTTTCCGAATACAATCGGGTTGTGTTAACTGGAGTCGTCACGCTGTCCATGATATCCCCATGACTTATTTTGTAACTGGAAGTTTCTACCGTTTGGCCACTTTTACCCATTTTGCCCACACCCCCACCACTGCCTCTGGCAACTGCCAATCTGGCCTCTCTATGTCTGAGTTTTGTTTTGTCTGTTATTACATTCCCCCATAAGAGATCATATGGTATTTGTCCTGCTCTGTCTGGTTTGTTTCCCTTGGCATAATGCCCTCAAGGTCTATCCGGGTCGTCACAAATGGCAGGATTTTCTTTTGTTCATGACCGAGTTATATTCCATTATTTATATAAATATATATATATGACACTGAGCAGCCAGCAGCAGGAAGGCCCTCCTGCACCTGGACCTGCCCTCACTCACAACCCTGCACCCTTTTCACATAAGCTGGCTTTTCTGGGGTCTCACCTCTCTGCTCCGAGTGACTTACCAGAATATTTCTTCTATAGGTGTGGAGTGTGGCCCCTAAGGGGAATTTTGCTGAATGAAATGATCTCTAGCCCCTTCCTAGCCCCCACGGTAATGAAGCAAACATAGAAAGAGTGTCCAGCTTAGGTGTGGAGGCCAGGCAAGCTGCCTGAGGGACAGACAGAAGGGCCAGGTGACAGTGGACCAGGGGAAGGGAGAGGAAAGAGCGTCTGCGAAGCGAACCTATGTGTGTGGTTGTATGACCCTCCTGTAGGCTCCGAAATGGTCAAGATGTGCCAGAGCCCGTGGGGCTCTTGGAGGAGCAAGGCTGGGCAGCTTAGAGCTCCCAGCTCATCCTGCATGTGGAGACATAGTCACAGGCAAGGGACACAGCTGTCCTTAAACATCAGCCTCAGAATTGAGGGGGAGAATGTCGAGACTCTGGTGAGGGACTCCAGGCAACTGCCAGTTGGAGGTGATTCCATTTCCTTAGGCATTTCCAAATCCACCCTCCCCCGCCGGCATGTTCTTCACTACATCCTTGACTCTCAATTGCACTAGGTTTGCTGTCCTTTGGAATTCTACTTAATTTGAGTTTTGGCCCCCATCCATGCAACCATGGATTTGATTCTTGCCTCCTCGGGTTGTCAAGGGTGTGTCCTGCCCTCCCATTGCTCCCCACATACGAGTGCAGGGCGGAGGGCAGAGGATGTGGCCGACTCCACCTCTGCTGTGACTGTTCTTGCACTCAGGGACAAGGACCCAGGTCTCTGGGATCCCCATGGCTGGGACCCTTCTCCCCGCCCTCTGCTGCCTTCCTCCAAGGGTTGATCTTGCTCATTCCTGCACCTGCTCCGAATTAGATCATGTGAGAGTTTCATTGCTGGAAACATACAGCGGGCAAGCAGGCCCAAGGCCGAAGCTGAGAGAACCCGAGGGTGGGCTCCTGAGGGCTTAGCCAGGAGCGACCCGTGCCATTCTTTCCCATGACAGCAGCAGCTTAGCGCCGTGCTCGGCGGGCACCACCACCTGTGACTCATGTCATGCTCACGGCACCCCGGCACCCCGGCAATGCTGTTACTAAATCCGTTTGTGCCCAGTTTTCAGATGAGTAAATTGAGGGGCTCGTGGGAGGGGCTCATGGGAGGGGCTGGGAGGCAGCTCCATGGTGAGTTTAGGCCAGAGGAGATCTGCCCCAAGGCGGGAAGGTGCGAGAGCGCAGGAAGGGAGAATGTGTTTCCTGGGGCCCGTAATGCATCTTTGGAGCAGCCCTGGGCCTCAGGCCGGCCAGCCCGCCTGGCAAGGAGCAGCCCGGGCTTGTTTGAGTATCCCTTAGCCTCTTGTATGTATTTAAAATTAATTGATTCATGAATTACCAAGCTAATTAATTAAAATGGAATTTAAACATTTAGTTTCTCAGTGGCACTTCCTTTATCTCAAGTGCTCGACCCTCACACGTGACTCGTGGCTGCCAAGTCCAGCAACACAGGGAAAGAATGTATTTGTCGTTACAGAAAGTTCCCTTGGACACAGAGCAGGTCTCAAGTAGGTCCCCATGGCCTGGGTCAGACGAAGGTCGGCTGTCGACTCCTCAGGGACCCACTGGCTTTGTTCTTGGGTCCCGTCTATACTGGCACCCACGAGGTGAAGGAAGGCTTTCAAAGCTCGGGGGAGGCTGTTCTAGGCAAGGCCAGGCCTCTAGATTTTGTCTGACTTACGGGAGAAGACAGGAGGAGCACAAGGAGCCCTCTGTGTGGCTCTTTTCTTTTGAATATGCCAGTCACAGCTCTGATACCTTTACATATGTTACTAATAAGCACAGGGGGTAATAAGATCATTGGGTGCTGAATGTGTGGAGGGTTTACGCTAATATGTGCCAGACCCCATGCCTGTGCCTGCTCATTCTCACCTGCCACCAGGGGTGGGGCTTGGTGCCATCCCCGTGCACAGGCTCGGGCGGCATGGGCTCCCTGCAGCCCCTGCCCCAGCCTGTCCCCTTGTGACCATGGTGGCCTCGACCCTGGTGGAATTCTCGTTCCGAAGCCCACTTCCCAAGCAGCCCATCAGCCCCCTGTTCCTTCTTTTACTGGAATAATTTTAACGTTTCAGCCATGCCTTAATACATATACCCCTTCTTGCATTTAAGATGACCTAGAGACAGTTTTTTAGACACTTCTCGTGACCCTTGCCATTTGTTCTTGCTTCTCTTTATGGGTCTGCAGATTCTCTGAATTTTAAACCTCCCCTTTCCACTTTTTAAGCTGTCATTGTTTGGAAAGTTACTTAAGACCAATGGTCTTCAGATGATCAGACAGGTTCTTTCTCCTCTGAAGAAGTCGACAACAAACCGTTTACACTAAATACTAGAGCATCTTTACCGCGGCCGTAAAATTTAGTTGTAAGCATGAAGGTGAGCTGTGAGTATGGTTTTCCATCACTGTAACTGTTAATGACACTTTCTGGTGAGAGGTTTCAGTTTAAAATCCCCGGTCAGTCAGTGCTTTACTCTCAGGAGGAAATTAAAGAAATCACTTGGAAATGGCTGAACTATAGGGAAAACAGAAACAAAAACAAAAACAAAAACAAAAAACCCCCACAACCGAGGAAACCCTCTTGGCTCCAGGAAGCGTTCTGGAGAGGTGGATGGGAGGCCTAAGTGCTCTTCCCGGCTGCCCGTCCTCCCTGGTCACATCTGCTCTGACAGCACCAGCCAAAAAGACGAGATGACTGCCTCAAAGATGACTTTCGGTGGGCTGCCCCGTCGTTCAGAAGCATGGACTACACGCAGCAAATGCGGGGGCAGGAGAAGGACTCTCATTCCGGCTGGTCTCCAGAAAAAGGGAACAAGCTCTGTATCTGCTAAGAGATCAGTTTGCGCCCGATTTGGTTTAAATGCTAAACCCTATGAAATGATCTTAAGCAGAAAAATCAATTTCCCAGAAGTCTCAGATGTACACTGGAACTCTTATATTTGAACTAAATCTAGGTAGAATTAAATAATTGAGCTTGCTCTCTTTAAGTGATACAAATGTATTTCACGCTACAAGTAGCTCACAGGAGTGGGGCAGCTCAAAGGGGGCCCCCGGGCGCCTGCACCCCGGGAGACAGGGGGCCACTGGCCAAGATCACGCTTGTTCTGATGGGTAGGGCCAGGGCGATGCTGAGTCCCAGGCACCTTCCCATCGAGAATGAACTCCCCGGGATAAACTCGGGGTCAGAGCTGCATCCTCTGGGAGTTGCCTGCACCACTATCAAGGGAAGTGAGGGACCTCCCATGGGAGTGTGGCAGTTGAGAGGCCAGGGAGACAGCCCGGGGACACGCTGGTCCTGAAGAGGAGCCGAAGAACAGGAAGGTCACTGTGCCTGACCCCACCACAGTTTGGTCCTGACTCCCATTTCCTGCCTGGTTGACCTGGAATCCACAGCTTCTCAGAACCTCTGTTTTGCATCTGTGAAATAAGACTCGGTACACCCCTTTGGCTGCTTTTCTTGGCTGCCCTGGACACTGGGCAACACGGTAGATCGTGTGCCACTCAGAGCTTCTGATTCTGATGGTGGCAAGTGGCATAGAACTGGCAGGCTTGCAGTTGCACTGGGTTGTGGAAGGTGCTGGAAGGAAGAACACGCTTAACAAACTCAGTGCTTCCTGGAGTCCTTGGAGGGGCAGAGTAGGTTAATACAGCAGAGTGCACAGGCATGCTCAGTGAATGTTCGATTTTACTGCTCTGGGCTCTCAGAATATGACGGTTACCCTTGTTATTACGGTCAACGCTGTCTTCATCGGGTAGGGCAGGGGGAGGAAGGGGTGAAGGGGAGACACAGGGCTGGGGAGGGGCTCGGCATTCCTGTCTACCACGTGCAGGCCCGTGTGACCGGCTCTCCTCCAAGTCTCCGTCTGCCCTCAAGCCTGCCGCCACCCCACCCAGCTCATCCAGCGAGGCACAAGGAAGGGGTCAGAGAGGTGTCTCGGGGGTCCCCCTCCTGGTCTTTGCTGTGCCCCCGTCTCCCTGCTTTATCCGGGGAGCATTTACAAGTGGGGGCCGGCCTCTGGCTAGAGCACATCCCTGCTGGTGGGGGGAGCAGAGGGGCAGGGAGTGCTGGTGTGCATGTTTATCATTGGATTTAAAAGCTGGCCTTTGGGGTGCATTGACACTGAAGCCAGAGTCTCTGTGGCCAAGGCATCTGGACAGCTCTTTCTGTCTCCTTGTTAGAGATCCATTCTTCTTCGGAGTGTTTTCAGCAGCTGGATGTTTGCCTCGCCAATTTAGACGATGCAGGCCCTGTACCAAAGGCATCGATAACCCGTTGTAGGGATGACGTGGCCGGCGGAGATGTGGCAGATAGAAAGCAGATGAGGGTTACTTGGAGGTGAACTGTGATTTTCGATGCTCACAATGGAGGCTCTGAAATCCAAGCTCCCCCTGAGTTTCAGTGGCCTATATTTGTTTGCTTCTTTTGGCTGCTCTCTCGGCTGTTGGAATCCCCTCTCCCTCCCCGGCCGCAGGGCCAAATGACACACGTTCAATGGAAAACCATGAAGCCAAGGATCTGGGGCTGCTGCTGTCACCAGCCAGCTGTGTGACCCGGACAGCCTGCTCAGATCGCTGGAGCACTGCGTGTTTTCAGGTCTTCACGGGAGGGAGTTGATTCCACGGGAACTCACCTCATTTAGAGAATTCGGCTAACGCAGAATGAGATCACGGGAGACCCTCCAGGGTCTGTGAACTGAGGCAGGGAAATGGGGGTGGGAGGGTTGATCTTTTTTTCTTTTGCACACTGTGTATTTGCACAAAAGCACATCCAATGTAGTTCAGTCTCCTTGGCTGAGTGCACATTGAAATCACGTACTTCCTCTGGAAAGTGCTGGTCACACATAGATATACTTCCATCTTTAAATACAACCTCTGTGTGAAGAGGACTCCGATCCCCAAAGAAGGCACGACCTTAGTGAGGTGAAGTATTATCAAATGGCACCCCAGTAAGATGGATGCATTGACACGAGAGTGGCGAGGAGCATTCTCTTGTCTGCACCGTGCCTCAGGCTGCCGGGGGACATCGGTTTTGGCTTTTATCCAGCAGGAATGAACAGTAAATAAATGAAGAAGTATATTAGGCTGAACTGCTGACATTTGTATGCAGGGTAGTAAATGTTTGTAGATGAAGAGCAGCAAAAGATTTTTTAATAAATGCTTTTGTGACGGATTTTACACTAAATCATTTCTTGACATTTCGACTAAAACCAACAGCTTAGATAATGGATCTGATGTTCATACCATGCATATACTCTGGTTTGATAAATCCTCTGCTAAGAGGACCTCCATGAAACCGATTCCCTCCAGACTGGGAGAAGATTGTATGTGGAATAAATTAATGGGGGGAGCTCGGGAGGACCCAGGGGTCTGTGCTCCTGCCCACACTCTGGATCTGTGCTGAGGCTCAGCAAACTGCCTCCTTGGGCTTTGAATTCGGGTTGGACCGTGTTAAATAAACTCCGTGGTAGAGATGACTTCATGACGGTTCTATTTTCTGACGGGAATATTTACTTAAGAAAGCCAGAGACAGAGAGCCTGAGAGAAAATGAAGGAGCCAGTCAGGCAGCACGCGGAGAGGCCATTTTGAACCAAATGATGCCCTGTTTTCCCTCTTTCCCCGTCCAGGCCCTCCCCGGCCATCCTTCCCTCTGGCCAGCACGGGGCAGGTGGGGGCACATGGCCGGCTCCCTTCAGTCTCCTCGGGGAGGTCCTGCTTCATCTCTGGCAAGCCCCAACATCCGGGGAGTTCCTTCCTCCTTGTCTGGCCTTCAAGGCCTGGGCTGGCTTCCCTTTGTATCGATGCTGGAGTGTCTTCCCACCTCCCTCCCCTCCTGTCTGTCGGGTTTCCCCTTGCCTTGCGTGTCCCTTCTGTGGTCCTCAGCTCCTGTGCCACCACCCCCTGGAGCCTCCCGCCTCCTCCCTTTGCTGCAGGCAGAGAGGATGCTGTCCCCACGCCTGGGGCCCAAATCTGGAGAGTTCCATTTGCAGTTCACAAGGGGTTTCTCAGGGCATGGCCTGTGGGTCACCAGACATCAGCAGGCCTGCCGTGTGACATGGTACCGGCTCCCGAGCCCGAATCTCCAGAGGCAATCTCCTACAATCTCACTAGGCACCTCCTTCTGCTGTCCAGCCCGCACATGGCACCCAGGGGGTGTCTGTGGAATGAATGAAGGGACACCTGGAAGCTTTTGGTCTTAGACTCAGGGCGAACGCCTCATCTCACATTTTATTGTTACTTTACACGTGTCATGTCGTTTTCAGAGACATTAAGTGACCTCCATCCTGATCCATTATGGCGTAATAGATAAAGCCATCCTTCAGAAAAAAATTAAAGAGCCTCGACAATGATAATTGCTGTTAATATCACTCTGGACATAGGTTTGCTGATTAATGAGTTTAGAAAATTTGCTTCGGAAATGACACGAACTAACACGAGAAACAGCCCATGGCTTGGCCGATGGGGTGGTGTCGGCAGGGTGAGAAACAGCATCTGGGGGCTGGCCAGGAGCAACCCAGCAAAGCCAGTGGGAGGCATGGTCAGGGCATGCTGCCTCCCCAGCCAGGCCTGGGCCCCGTGAACCCTGTGGGGTGCAGCCCTGGGGGGGGTGCCCCGCCATCCCAGGGACACCGTGGGGCCGGGTCCCTGGGGCAGGCTGAGAAATTCCCGGGGCCTGCAAGGAGAACCAGCACCTTCCTGCTCTGATTTCCTTTTCCCGTTTTACATACTCACCCTCCCTGGTGAATAGTCCTTGGCAGGTTTCCCGAGATATCAAATTCCAGGAGAGAAAATACACAGGTCATGTGTAAGGACTAAATAGAACCCTTAGTTGGAAATGACTTTTGTCAGGTGTCTGGGAAGCAGCCGCGCCTTCAGCTACGAGTTAATCAGACAGAGCCACGCGTGAGGAGCTCCGGCACGGGGCCCTCGGCGGCCTCCCGACGCCTCCCTGACTCACCTGGGGCAGGTCACAGCGCTGCTCGGGCTGCGGCTTTCTCATCTCGCTGATGAGGGGCTTGGATGAGCTTGGCCACACTGCCTCCAGGCCCGCGAGTGTGGGATTTTACCTGCCCGCCGTCGGTCCCCAGCGGCCCCCGGTCCGCTGCTGGGGTGCGCAGTGCTGGGCCACGCTTAGGACCCTCAGCTGCTGGCAGGGCCACAAATTCATCTTTGGTTTGCTTTGCAACTTGCTTGGACTTGTTTCTCATCACAGCAACAGGGGAGGTGAGCGTGTTAAAAATAGTGGCCAGGTAGGAAAGTCTAAATGCTTTCCGTGCTGATTGCAGTGACTACTGTGACACGTTGGCAGGACCCAGAGATGCGGGTGGTAGTTCCGCACGTGTGCAGGCAGCAGGTGTGTGCCTTGCACTTGGCCGGGCAGGGCCCGGGGGGCCCTGGGGTACTGGTTGCTTCGTGGGCCAGTGTGGCCTGTCAGGAGGGGCTTTGACTCTGAGCCTCGATATTCTCGTCTGTGAAATGGGGGATACCAGTTCCCTTCTAGACGTGTGAGGTGTGGCAAACGCAGTAATGAACTTTGTAAACGTACACACAGCACCTAGAAAGGTGCTGCCCTTAGGCTACCTGGGCCCCAGGTGCTATTAGCGCGATTCGACCATGAGGTCCGCTGGTTTTCTTCAGCTGCCTCCCTCTGGTGACGACCTTCCCCTTGGTCTTCTCCAACCCCTCTGCCCTGCCTCACTTTATTTTTATTTTTTATTTTTTTTTAAGATTTTATTTATTTACTTTAGAGAGAGAGGAGGAACAGAGGCAGAGGGAGAGAGAGAATCTCAAACAGACTCCACGCTGAGTGCAGAGACCAGGACTCCATGCCATGACCCTGAGATCTGGACCTGAACCAAAATCTAGAGTCAGCCCCTCAACCCACTTAGCCACCCAGGCGCCCCTGCCCTGCCTCACTTCAGGCCTCCTGTCTTGCCCAGGATTATTGCAATGGGCTCCGACCAACCTCCCTGCCTATGGACTCCCTCCCAACCTGCCTCTCCCATCCCGCTTCATTCTGACGTGGACAGGTCCTTGCGGAAACCGGGCCTGGCCCTCACAGGCCCCATGCGGCACAACAAGGGTCTCACCTTGGGCTACAAAGATTCCATAATCCAGTTCCAACACCCTCCTCAAGCTTTATTTTCTGTCCATCCTGTTCGTACACCTACGTTCTGGCGACACCGAATGACTTGGCCGTTCTTAGTCCTTCTGGGCTTGTCCCACCTCTGTGACTTTGCATCTGCTGTTCTCCTTTTCTGGAATGTCCTTCTATCTCTTTTCAGCCTGAAAAACTCTTATTCATTCTTCAAAACCCCAGGTTCAATAACGCCTCTTTTCGAAAACTTCCATTGTCTCCCGAGACAGCAAAGATTTGGACTTTGTGTGGCACACTGCTCTTTCACTGACTGTCACGTTATATTTTAGTTTGTGTCCCCAGAACACCCAGCAGAGTGTGGACAGGAATTTGGACTTGCTCTCCCCTAGCCCTATAGCTTGACCAACACCTATGGTGTTTCATGAACGCTTTAAAACAAATAGCTGGCTATCTGCTGAAATACGTGAGCAGAACCTCCAGCCGCGACCTTGTGTCATGGGTGTCCTAAGGCTCCTTGATTTCCAGGGAGTTGCGTGTGTGGGTTGGGTGAGATGGGGCAAAGGGAGAGGTGGGTTCCAAATTCAGGGACTCATTCTGGAATGTATGGCAGATCTGAATGTCCCAGTCATTGTTTTACTGAAGTTCTGTCCTGAGCAGGGCGGCCTGTGAGATCCATGGCTCCTGGTCCCCTCCCCCATCCCCGGCTGGTGTCCCCAGCTCATGGAGACCAACCTGACAGGAGTCTCAAACTCTGCAGAAAGGATCCGAGATGCTGTGGACCCTTGCCTGATTTATCACTACAACTGAAATCGTGCCCCCTCACCCCCAGGTAACCCTGCCTCCCCTCCCTCCTCCTGTTTTTGACTCCCTGCTGCTCCTCCCCGCTGACACACATGTTTTCCTTATTTACCTTCTTGTTTTCTGTTTCCCCCAGGGACAGCTGGAAGTCCTGTGGGACCGGGGGGGCCCTGTGGGTGTTCCTTTCTACATTTCCGATGCCTGGAAACATGGGACATTCCAGGCGGTCAGGGTCACCCGTTGAATGAGGCGCAGGGAGCCTGGCCCCCAGATCACCACTCTGCCCGCACCTAGGCCGCCTCCCCTCCCTGACGTTTGTAAAATTCAAACCCATGGAGTCCTTTGCTTATGCCCCTTGGTTGACTTCCCATTTCTCTTGGAATAAAGAAAATAACCCTTACCTCCAAACATTTTTCATTTATCCATTCATCCCAGATTCAAGATTTTAAAAAACCCTAGCTTCTTGTGGAGTGCCCTTAAATTTAACCCAAACTAACTCTAGCCCCAACCCCCTAAAGTCTAGAAGATACAATATGAATTTCTCTTCCCCGGGCACTTTTATTTTAGCAAACAATTTCAGTTTGTCTTCCTCTATGGTACAATTGTGAATACTTAGAGCCTGCCAGTAGGCTTTGGTGATTACAGTTGTAGGGGCTTAGAGCTTAAAAGGTGAGGGTAAAGAGGGTATTTGAACCATATGGCATTAGGGTAAGATGGTATTTCCCACTGGGTGGCACTCAGAGGGGGGGGTCTGATGATAATCCTTTATCTGGGTTATGACCCTCTGCTATCCCACTCCTGTATGATGCTGGAGACGGGGTGGGGGTGATTGACTTTCCAATACTGTTTCTATCAGTTTCCTGTTCTTTGCAGAGGGAAGAGGAAAAAGCCCCTCCCATCTACTTCTACTGGGGCTTGTTAAGCCGTGGCCTTGGGGGCCAGCGGATCAGTGGTGAGAAGCAGCAAGCAGCCAGTGGGTTCCGCAGGCAGCGGGCAAGGACAGCCTGTGGCTACTCCAACCCACTGCCTGGCTGCACTTCGCAGAGGGTGTCACCCTGGTGGAGATACAAAGGCAAATCATGCCAGCATGACAGAGCCCACTTAACTCTGTCTATCCTGGTATTTGGGGAAGAAGTTGAGGACAAATATGTACTGGGCCCTATAGCTGGGTGGTGGGCAGTGTGCACTGCAAGGTGTGGAGGTCGGTGTTTCTCAGGGTGATTTTTTTTCTATCACTGGGCCTGCGGAACAGAACGGGAATGTCCTTCCTGGCTATTTTAGGGAGCACGAGGTGAATCAGACAGCTTCTCCTAAGCCAGCATTGCTTTGTATAACAAGTGGCCCTAAGACATTAAAATGAATCTCTTTGTGGCCCACTGGACACTCCCTGAGAACCCCCGTAATTGGTGTGCCGTTCCGTTTTCAGCAGTGGATCTCAGCCGCACTTGGAGGAGGTGTTTTTGGTGTGGGTCAAACCAAACGTTGCCTTCTGTCAGCTCCGGGAAGGAAGCTGGTAAATGCATGTGCTTGTCTTCGGCTCCAGGGGCTACGGTGAGTGACGAAAGGGGCGTTCGGTCCCCATCAAAACTGTTCTTGAGGAACCACCTCCAAGGGACTCGTGCACCCCCGGGGCAGGGCCCCATCCTCAGCCGGGCGTGACAGGTACGAAGCCAGGCCTCAGAACGTGGGGTCCAGAATGACAACCACAGCATGAAGGAACTTGGACATGGGGATGTCCTACCTCCAGTGAGGGGACGAGATGCCAGGGCACAGGTGTGCGGAGAGGAATTAGGTTTACTGCTTGCTCTTCTCTTACAGCCGGGACTTCTCCACTGGTTCTCCAGAGTTTCTTCCTGCACCGCATCAACATCCCCCGCTCTGCGCAGGGGTAACTGCTGGAGAGGCCGCCCGAGTTTCCAGGGGTGCCTAGTTCCACCCCGAGAAGCACATAGAGTACAGCTCTAAGGGGCCCCTCTCACTTGCGCGCCTCCTGTCCTCTCCAATAATGCGTTTGATTTGGCCTCTGAAGGCCCCCCAGATGTCCATGGAGCGGGGCTATCAACGTGCAGCCAAGGGGAGCACCCTCTCACTGTGATCACCAAGGTAGCTCGGGGCTCCGGAGGCCACGCTGAGCTGAACTGCTAATTGCCACCCTGAAGTGTCCCTGCGATTTCTGCCAAGCCCTCTGGTCAGCGAGTGCGCCGCGGGAAGTCCAGGGTTCTGTCTTTACTTTTACGGCACCAATTAACTTCCTCTGCCTTTTCTTCTGGGTTCGTGGAATTACTCTGCACTCTTTGCGAGGATGTTTAGTAATTCTCATCGACTGTCGAGGACCCTGCTGGGACACTGCCAACTGATCTTAACAAGCCCACTTACTGCAGGATTTCCCACTGCTTTCCTGGGCTAGGAATTCCATAACCAAAGGCACATCTCCCAGGAGAACTTTGAGAAGGTGCCTCGTTATGAATATTTTGATGTTGAAAATGTTCAGCGTGCAAGTTGGTTGTAAAGCCGGCCAGTGTGTCTGGAAGAACAGGGTGGGCCTTCGGCAAACTTGGAGCAGGGTGGGATTCTGATTCCGCCCCTTTGCCTTTCATCCTTCCTTCTTCTTTCTTCTTCGAGCGCACCCTGGGAACCCCGGCTCCAGCTGCTCCCCACTCCTCCACGCGGCCACACTGAAAGCTCGCACGCTAATTGGTGATTAGGCACTAATGCATGGCGATTGTTGGCTTGCTTCCTCTCCTGGATAACTTTTTCTTCCTTTTTATATTAGTTAGACCCTTTCATGTCTTAACAAGAAGGGCCAACTTGTGTAAGATTTCAGGAATGGTAGGTGGGTGAGATCTGAATTTCTGGCTCCCCTCCCAAATGCAGTCTGGGCGACCACGTGTGCCTGTCCGAGCTGTGACTGGCCCTGGGGCCAGGAGTAGCAGTGCTGTTGGAGAGAGATGGGGCGGGGGTGTCACCTCCCCAGTCTTGCCTGCAGAGTGTATGAGGGGATGTGGGGCTCCATGGCGGTAGCGGAAGATGAAGCTCACGTGTGTTGCATCTGGGCTCCCAGGCAACAGCAACACCTACGTGGTCAGACTCTGTTTGGGGCATTAAGTAGGGGAGGGAGCCTCCGGCTGGAAACATACACGGTAGGAAATTAGAATTTGCCATCAGGCAAGCTGAGGTTTAATCAGCTTATTACATGAGGAGTCTTGATTATCTGAGGGCTGGTAAAAAGACTCAGGAATAAAACCAAATCCAAGAAATGGGGAAGAGGGATGCTTACGAATTCACCGTGGGGTTTGATTCTGAGAACTGATTCATTTTTATCTTCCAAATTCCCCAGGCATGGGAGAGAGACCACTTGGAGAAAGACCTTGGTTCTTTGGAGAGACCGACGGTGTTTTCTAGGTTTAGCACCGGCGCCCTTGGAGAGCACCTGCTGCAGAGATGGGGATGGTCTGCCCCTGCACCGTCCAGGACGGTAGCTGCTCACACTCAACCCCTGGGCACGTCCAGTGTGGCCAGTGCGCCTGAGGAACTGAATATTTCCTTTTATTCACCTTGAACTATTTTAGATGTAATCGGAATACCCACTTGTGGCTGAGGGCTCCCCAGCAGATAGGACCTTCTAGAATAGGATGTGCCGGTGGTAGTGGGAGGAGCAGGGGGTAGGGCAGGGGAGAGGAGGGCAGAGAGGTGGTCTGGAGAGGTGGAGAGTGCCAGATGAAGAGGACGTCGTAAGGCTTGTGGGCACATCTGGGCTTGGCCTTGGGGGCTATGGGAAGCCATAGGAAGGCTTTGGTAGCAGAGTAGTGCACTCGGATTTAGAGCTTAAAAGACCCCCTTCTGGGGTCCATGTTTGAGTAAGACTAGGGGCAGGAGGGCAGCCGGGGAGGGTTGCAGTGGATGTGAGTGCACACATGACATACATAGCTAATGGTATATAATTATGAGGGACGCTTAATGCCAGGACCTGTGCCAAGCACTCCACACTGATGATCATACCACCTGTAGAAAAATATCCCAAAGGGAAAGTTGTCTGGGCTTTGCAATCAAGCCACTGGCTGTTGAGAGAGAAAGACAAGCAGAAAATGAAGACCCCTCAGTGCCTGGCTTGAAGCTGGGGGTAGCGTTCTTCTGCAAGAGAGGGAGCCTGGGCCAGGAGCAGATGGGGACACACGTGTCCCTGGGTTAAGTCACACTCGGACTGCCGCCCTCCTTCAGGCTGATACCTCTGCTGGGGACCGCAGGGGTAGAGCCAGGAAGGTGGCTTCTCAGAGAGTAGGGGAGGATGGCCCTGGACCGGGGCGGTGACGGTTGGCAGAGGCGAGTCTCCTTGCCTCGCGGGTGTGGCCCAGTCCTCCTGGCACTGGTGGGGGAATGGAGGTGTCTGGGAAGCAGAAAGCGGGCCGGTCCCACCGCATGGCGATGGAAAGGGCTGGCACCCATGGGACAGCGCTGTGACCTAGCAGCTCACATGGGCAGGTGCTCTGAAAACCCGTGTGGCCGCTTACTGACTCATGAAGGTACTATTGATTTTATGCATCTATTTTTAAAAAGTGTTTTCTGCTCTACCTTAGGAAATAAAAAGGCACATCGTTTGAACGAACCCAGTTCTGTCTGCATTTATCCTTCCTGATTTAGCCTAAAGAAAGAGTCCTGTCGGTGTGCGAAGCTTTAGCCTGCAGGACGTTCCCCACAGCTATGCTTATCTGAACGCGGGGTGGGGGCGCATCGGGGAATTACGGGGCACTACAGCCCCGAGTCCTTTACGTGATGGTGCGAGAAAATATTTAGGAACTTGAAAATTGTTCAGATTATGTGCATAAGTGAAAAAAGGACAAGTTATAAAATAGCACATAGAGTTTATCCACAATTTTCTTCTAAAAATGTTGATGTGTTCACAGAAAAAAATTAGGATAATATAACAAACAAAACAAAAAAAACCTGGTTACTCCGGGAAGTAGAATGACGCGTGTTTTAAAATTTCCTTCTTTCCTTTTGTTTTTATGAATTTTGTACAAAAACATCCACTGCTGTAAATTAGAAGAAGTATCTTTTTGTTTTGTATAGGACGAATGGAGGGGCAAAGTGTCATGGGGGCAGGCGGGAGGCAGAGAGGGTTCTGCCCTGGAACTGGGCTCCATCTCCCCGAAGCTCAAGGTGGTAGATGGTTTTTAGGTGTGAAAACATAGGCAGGCTATTCCCAGTGAATCCTTTGTCCTCAATCAAAAAGGCGTTTTCCTCCTTTGCAGAAAGCAAAGCGCAGGCTCTGTCTCGTCCTGGGCGTTGAGCTGGCCTTGTGGCGGGGGCCCAGTGGGACCCTGCTTCTATGAACAGACAGTGACTCTGTGACTCGAGCACTCAGCCGAGAAAGGCAACTCGTGCCCAAGCCCGGATCGGTGAGATGCTGTCCGAGGGTGGCCGTGCAGAGCCCCAGGCCCTCCCAGTGACAGCAACTCGCTGAAATGGGATTGCCCACTCAATTAGCTCTCAGGATTCCCACTCCCAGGGGTCCTGACTGTCAGACAGGATCCACAGGAGTGTGATGAAGGGCGCATGTCATTAGGACCCAGGCTGGGGCAGGGCCCCCTCTATAAATGGCATTCATAAGCCAGGCAAACCCTGGGCCACAGGGCTGGGATTGTGCAGACGGGACAGTTAAAGGTTTTTTTTTTTTTTTTTTTTTTAATTGGATTCCTACTCCCTTCTGGCACAATCATTTGGTGGTGGGTTGGTCTTCCATTAGAGAAAAAAAAGGAATTCTTTAGATATGGTGCTATGTTCTAGGAAAGCCCCGCGTGAGTGCTGTTCCGGTCCTGTGCCCACGCTGGTTCCAGGCATTTGGGGTGCTTCCAAATCAGACCACTCTGGAATGGTCCCAACGGCTTGTTTCCAAACTTGGAGAGACATGAAACTCGGTCGTCTGAGGATGATGGTTTCCTGGCCTTGTGCGAAAAGTTTGGCGTTAGCCGTGGGCTGTTTTCCTTATTTTGTGCCGAGATCCCGTATTTTTCTGGGTTGAGAGATACACGTTTTTCTTCCAATAAAACAGTCTGCCATTTAAAACGGTGCCCATGTGGACGCATCGAGAGCAGAGTTCATTTAGCACATACTCCCCGAGGGATCTGCTCCCCCTTCAGGGGGCAGGGGCTCCCGCGCCCACCTGGAAGTTAGGCTGCTGTTTTGCTGCCTCTTATGAATTATTTGGACTTTATCTTTAATATATATTCAGATGTTGATCTTTTCATGAATTCAGCAAGGGCTCTTACCTTCCAGACTCCCTGCGCGAGTTCTGGTGCGCTAACTGCGGAGCTTCGCGGCTGCGGGTGGGGCCGTTATGAAATATTTGCCGCGTGGACTGTAGTGGGTCTTGACTGTTCCTGTTTTTCCCCAGAAGTTTTTTTATTTCTTTTAAGAATGACAAACTTAGAATTTAAGGTTCAAGGTTTTGGGGTAGTTCTCCCCCTCCTCCTCCCTCATTGTCTCTGTCTCTCTCTGCCTCTCATTAGCGAGAACTCAAGCGGTTGGGCCTGGCGTTCACGGCTGCAAGGGCCCTCAGGAAGAACGGGCCAGTTGCGGCCCATTGCAAAGGGCACCACAGTGCTCTGGGGCCAGCCGTCGGCGTGCCGAGGCATTGCCAAGGCCCCTGTGATGAGAGCCACTGGCAAGAAAGAGTGACGTGACGTCTTTGGAGGCCAGCAGGTAACGGCAGGACAGAACTCAGGACCCCGAGCAGCGACCAGAGCCAGAGAAGGTCTGGGGCTGCAGCAACACAGCAGTGTCCCCACACTGTCCCTACACTGTCCCCCACAGACGGAAGCCTTCATCTCGGAAACAGAGAGACGTGAAGTGATTGATACCATGGTCCAAGAAGATGGCATTTTCTCTGATTGGAACCCTATAGAATTAATGCGCATCTGCAATAAATACCATTAAGATTAAGTATTCTTCAGAGAGATGGAGAATCAGGGAAAGAAGGAGCGATGCAAGGCATTTCTCTCAGCTCAGTGGAAAAATAGATCACTTGCATATAGATCAGCCAAATTGGGGGAGCAGGGAACACACTCTTGCATCCCAGAATGTTTCTTTTGTGTTTGCAAATATTCTGTGATCCCAAGACCTCAGACAGCTGCTTGGGTGGAGAGCACATCTTCTTGAGCTGTGGAAGTCACAAGACCCTGACTTGCTGGGTCCCTGCAGGTGGGCCTGATCTTGTCTGGTTCTGGCCATAGGTGACATTGGGCTTCTGCTGACCATGACTCGTGGTAGCTGGTGTCGAGGCAACAAGTACCAAACTGTCTTGCCACCACGCCTCTCCTCTCCTGAAGCTGGGCCGTTCCCTGGGCTTGACCAGAACACCAATCCAATCAATGCCACAGCCACCCTTACGCTTCTGCCTCTTTTCTCTCCCCGTGCTATCTTGCAGAAGGCTGTTTCTTCCTTGTTTTAATATTTTGGGAAGGAAAGCAGTGGCATCTTCTAAGCTAGGGGTTGTTGATTGATCTGCTGATACCAAGAATCAAACCTGTCTTCAAAAGCTGCCTTCTCTGCATGGTGGGTTTTCTATACTTGGAGTCACAAAGCTGGCATTGTTTTGAGAGGGTTAACTAAGATTAATGAGCAAAGAAACATGAAACCATAAAGGATCAGCGTTTCCAATCAATGCTGAATAAATTTAATGTGTATTCCATCTGCAGTTTCTTTGGCACAAACATCCAGACGCCGATTCCGAAAGGTTTTGCCTCTTTATGTTCCTAAACAACACACTAAGACAAAAACAGTGTGTACTTCCAGTTTAATAGTGCTTTATTTAAGGTTTATAGGTTTATACTGCAGTCGATGTATCGATCAAGAGGAATTTGTAAAATACAGAGGTGTGTTTAATAAGAGCTGGACAGAGTACTGCAAACCTCGCTATTCCCAAGACTTAATTGTGAATTGCAACTTCAGCATCTGATTTGGGAGGGGAAAGGGAGGGAAAAGTAATTGTAATAAAATAATGGAGACAGCAAAGCGAGAGCACTAATACCCACCGAATGCCCAAGTTATGAAATCGAGCAGAATCTCCATAGGTGTTCCGAGAGAACTTTGTGCACCAGCTTCTTCCAGAATGTGTATTTCAGGAGTGTGTTATCACTGGTTCGGGTGGGGGACCACGCAGAGCCTCTGTCCGCTGTATTTCTTCTTTAAAATTTTTTTTAAATTTTTTATTGTTATGTTAATCACCATACATTACATCATTAGTTTTTGATGTAGTGTTCCATGATTCATTGTTTGTGCATAACACCCAGTGCTCCACGTCTCTCTGCTGTATTTCTTATTAGCCCGTTACCAGCAAGAGACATTAGCCCTGTACCAGCAAGAGAACATCTCTCTCTTTTATCACCCCCAGATTAGCCTACAGTTGCCTCCTTCCTTCCGACATTTGAATAACAAGCCTGATGAAGCCACTTAACTCCCTCCAATTACAGGTGCCAAGTGGGGGTACAAAAAAGAGAGGCCTTTTACATGTGTGAATGGTTTTACAGTCCAGTGTCATAATCAGATTCGAGAAATTGAACTTGCAGAAAGTTTGTGCTAGCCTTGTGGATTTTCATTTCAGATGTTGTCAACTCAAGGGCATTTGGACCAATCAATATCTGTCTGTCTTCTCGCACATAGAAAGTTGGCTATTAGAAAAGAGAGGCTTACAGCAGACTCAGCCAATACCATTAGCCCTAGCCTTAGGGCAGTTCTGTCCATGTGCCCGGGTAGGCACCTGCCCCCTCCCCTCCCCCACCATTAGGGAAGCCACTTGGGATGTCATTTGGACAGAGCGGGCAAAGAGCACTTCTTTATTCTTTCTCTTTTTTACACCCAGACTCCCCCAAAATCAATAAATCTGCTCTTTGCTTATTTTCAGAACTTTACTTCAATATAAGCAAGGACTTTCCTTCCAGCAACAAACTTGACTAACACCATGTCAAGCTCATGTGTGTGTGTGTTTTCTTTCTCTGTTCCAATTTGAAAAATAATTGGAAATAATATCTGATTGATGTTCTCTCTCTCTCTCTTTTAGCTAAAGATTTCCTCGATGAAAGATCTTGATCCATTGCTGTTCATGATTCAGCACTTGATTTTCTGCTCCAGGTGTCCTGTTACTCCAAGGCATTGTGGGAAATTAAGGAGACACAGTCTAGTTTCTTAATCAGAGAGAACTTTATACAAATTGTGTTCATTGACTGCTGTTTTGTATTTCCTTGTTACCGATGCTTTTCTTGTGATTTTTGTTTTGCACTGAACTGCTCCCTGACTGAGAGAAACCCTGAAGCGGTTAAGATACCAGAAAAGGGAGAATTGAGAATTGGTTAGTAGAGATTTGGAGTATCTCCTGGCAGGTCTTATAATTTTGTTCAGTTTATTGTGATATTCCTCCCTTCCTTCCTTCCGTTCTTTCTTTCTTTCTTCCTTTCTCTTTCTTCCTTTCTTCCTTCCTTCCTTCCTTCCTTCCTTCCTTCCTTCCTTCCTTCCTTCTCTCTTTTCCTTTCTTTCTTTCTTTTCTTTCTTTCTTTCTTTCTTTCTTTCTTTCTTTCTTTCTTTCTTTCTTTCTTTCTTTCTTTCTTCTTTCTTTCTTTTTTTCTTTCTTTCTCTCTGCCTCTCATTAGCAAAAAATAATGAGAAGGGCACAAAGCAATTGGACCCTTTCACGGTTCACGGTTCACGGTTCAAGGTTCATGGTTGCGAGGGCCCTCAGGAGGAACGGGTCAGTTGTGGCCCATTGCAAAGAGCACCACAGTGCTCTGGGGCCAGCCGTTGGCGTGCCGAGGCATTGCCAAGGCCCCTATGATGAATGCCACTGGCAAGGAAAGAGTGATGTGACGTCTTTGGAGGCCAGCAGGTAACGGCAGGACAGAACTCAGGACCCCGAGCAGCGACCAGAGCCAGAGAAGGTCTGGGGCCGCAGCAACACAGCAGTGTCCCCACACTGTCCCTACACTGTCTCCCACAGATGGAAGCCTTCATCTCGGAAACAGAGAGATGTGAAGTGATTGATACCATGGTCCAAGAAGATGGCATTTTCTCTGATTGGAACCCTATAGAATTAATACGCATCTGCAACAAATACCATTAAGATTAAGTGTTCCTCAGAGAGCTGGAGAATCAGGGAATTCAAGCGGGCTTGCTGGCTGGAGCCAGCCCTGTGATACCTGACCCATCTGCAGACAGAAAGGGCGTGCTCTGTGGTAAAGGCATCTGTTGGCAGATGAAAGTGAACATGTGAATTTCCTTTCAATTTCCTGAACGAGCATAATACTTCCAGTTCTCTCTTTTAATGTGACTCTGGATTGCTCTTTGCTTGACAGTTGCTGTAGAGATAGCATAGGCTTGCTGCATGGCACAGAGGTACTCTTTATTTCATTGTAATTAGCAAGGGTAATTTTCTGGCATGGCTCCGGAATGGTCCATGAGGGGTTTTCTTATTTGAAAGCAGAGGAGAGCTCAAGGTGAGATGCTGAGCTGTAGCAAGCAAGACCAGTTCAAATCTGGAGCTAGAAGCAAGAGGCTAGGCTGTAGTTGGGATCACAACTAGGGGGTCGCTCAGGCCTCTGGGCCAGAGTTCTCACTGGGTTCCTTCTGATACTTCTCCTGGGGCGCTGGTCGGGATGGGCCCACAGGATCCGGAAAGTGTACGGCACCGTCCTTCTCTATCAGGTATATGCTCTTCAGAGGGCTCCCTTGAACTGTTTTCCTTTTTGAATGAGAACATAGATCCTTCATTCAGGGCTTTGCTTTGTTGCCCTCACGTAATGCTCATCAGTCCTTCTTTTGCTGTAATTGTTGGTGTATATGCATATCTCTCTTACCAGATGGTAAAGAAATAGCTCGTGTGGTTTTTATTCATTTTTGCATCTTCAATATCTGCAAGAGAACCATCCAGAGACATCACTCACACACGTGAAGACCAATGTCACTGAGCACACTCTTCAGTCCGACCGACTTTGTTGTTTGTTTTTGGATAGCAAAACCTTCTCAATAAAGGAAGCGGTGTGCTGAGTGGGCTGACATGTCTTGGCATACAGCTCCCTACTCCACAGACAAGACTTTGCGTGGCATTGGTCCAACACGGAGCCCTGACAGAGAGCCCTGCTTGCTGGCCTGGATCTAAAGGGTATATTGCACACTACCCTCCACAGCCATACATTCTCCCCCCCGCGATGAGGGGTGGGAAGGGCACTGAGACCCCTTTTTCTGTGCCCCTTTTTCTGAGCACATGGTTGGTCTCCATGTGGTCGTGGCAAAATCAAATCTAAGTCTAATCAAAGCTGAGAGAGTTAAAAAAATCTTTTCTTTCTAGTTGCGGAGCTGGGGTGATATGAGCCTGGAAGCTTCCAGAAGCCCTGGTCTTGGCCTCAAAGAGAAGCTCAGCTGGGAAATCAAAGCAACCTGAGCGAACCAGGTATGGCTCTGGCATCCAGCTGTCCCGACCCAAGTCCCTGTAATTCCCAGGCGTGTGCATCAGGCATCCGTCCATTCTCCCCAGCTTGTTTGGGTTCTGTTTCTGTCACTGCTACCAAATTAGCCTTGATGAGGAATCTCAAGATTCCATGGGAGTTTTGAAAGTCTGAATGTTTGAGTCCTTGCTTTTTAGATTATTATTCCTAAAAGTGGGGGGCTTCCATGTCCAAAAGATAAGGAATTTCTATAGATGCCGTGTGGTCTCTCTACGAAATTTAAATAGGACAGTTTTTCAAAAGGTTTAAACTACTGTTCCTTCTAGTTATTCATTTTCAAATGTATATGTGGTTCTTGGCAAATAAGAGACTATTTGTAGTAATCGGTGACCTGTAAGTACATTCCCTTGCAATCCTTTTTCTCCAGGTAAACACGGAGTTTCTTAAACCTTAGAGGGAAATCACACTTGTGCTTTAGTATGGATTCCTCTTTTGTGAGTAAAATGAATGGGTTTGGGAGCAAAAATAGTCTATTCTTCAATGACTGCAATACTGAAATCATTGTTTTCAATGGCACTTGGATCCCATAGTACTTTTTAACTGCAACAATGAGGTTGAGTTCAAAAAAATAATGAAGCCAGCATCACGTTCAGAACTGTCAATTTGAAGCTCAAAGCAGGGAGTTTTGGGTCTTACCTACTGTTTCTTTTCCTTTAAAACAGTTCTGCAAATTAGATTCTCTGTAAGTGTAGTTTGCTTTCTGTGCAATCCGAACCTAAGCTGCAAAATTGGAAGATTTTAAGTTTAAAAGTAGATCCACATCTGAAATAGCTACACGAGTCCACCTTTCGTTTGACCAACCATCAGAGGTAATGTAAATGTGCTTAGTAGACCTAGATTTTTTGTCTGTTCGGTATCCTTTTCTTTGAAAAAAAAAAAAAACAAGCACCTTTGCACCCTCAAATGGTCTTGCTCAAATCCTGGGGGCCAGCTAGATACCTCCTCCTTCTGCCTGCTAACCTGGGAAGCCCAGCATACGCTCTTGACCTCCAATGCCCAGAGTACCCTTCCACCAGCAGTAGGGATTGTCTTGAGAGCGGGATCAGGATCCCCGGGGCCACAGGGAATCCTCTGGGCTTGTGTTGGAGCCCTCAGGAAAGGAGCTCACTTTCTCTGGGATCATGAACCTACTGTAAGGACCAAAGTTTAGAGCTATAGATAGCATCTGCCTGAGGATACAACTGAGCCCTGCAGGAGGTGTTGGCAGCTCTGACATCCCCAGTCTTCTGAACACCCCAAGTTCAGGAGCATGGCATCAAACCTGATGAACAATCCCCAAGGTTAGCAGCTCATGCCCTGGGGATCTCCTGGCACCAGGCCCTCACAGAACGACCCGGCCAGTCTCATCCAGACCAGCCAGCAGTTCGCCCAGCAGAGGCAGCCGCAGAATCCAGAGTTGATAGAACGGCTCTGAAATCAGATCAGGAGTGGGACCCCCAGTGCCAGCAAGGACGACCGGCAGGAGTGACCGCCCACCCCTCCCAGTGCTGCTTGCTCCTTCCCACCGACTGGAAGCCTTCTCGGATTTTGCTGTCTTCTCCCCTGGGACCGCCCAAGAGAGGAAAAGAAAAATAAACTGGACCTGCATGTTAAGATGGATTTAATATACTGGAGGATGGAGTTTTTAACCTGGCATGATTGGACCTTGGGTTCCAGTCATGGAGGAAGTGAATCCTTCCACTGCCCCTGGACGTTCCAAATTATTTGAGGCAATGGATTATCTTTTGTGCTTAAGCTGGTCTGAGTTGTGTTTCTGTTACTTATGACCCAAAGAGTCCTGGTGGCTCTAGTGTGGAAGTGTAGAAATTAGGATCTATTTTAGTTTTTAACCTAACTTCTGTCAAAGTGTCTAGACATGCTATTTATGGGTCTGGGTTAGTCTGGGAAACTGTGTTTCTTTGTTTGAGCCATAGGTTTCAGACACTCGTTACTTGTTGGTCGTAGGGTGCCCTGCATACCTTTAGTGTTTTGTTTGTTTGTTCTTTTCCCAAAAGTAAGTGGCAGATTCAAACAGTAGGGTTAGCTTTGTTCCAGAAGTATCAACAGTGGGTTGGGGACCCTTAAAGATCATAAGATATACAGAGACATTTAAAACTTTCAGGGGAAATGATAAATGGATTGAGGATCCGAGTCAGGCTAACTAAAGCTGATATTTAGTGGGAGAAAGTTATAAAAAACTGCCGTACAACTGGAAAGCAGTCTTGAGTTGGGCCAGATTTGTCACTTGGCTTAGAAACAGAAGGTTTCCTTGAGTTCTGGCAGCGTGGTGTCTCCTACTAGAAGGGTTTGTAAAGCCGGGGAGATATATGACCTGCACTACCTGCAAAGAATCGAAGTGGTGGATTTTGGCCACGTTCCTGAGCATTTCCATATGTCCATCTGCTCTGTTCTGACCTCCAGACCTGGTCTTGTCTGTCACAGGCGGGAGAGGAAAAGTGCTGCCCAGGGAAGGGCCTTACTGTGGAGGGGAAGGATGTGGATGGAAGAGAAGGGAGGATGGTGGTCCGAAGACACACCTGAGCTGGTTATATTTCTGAGATCAAAACAAACAAAAACAACCACTTTTGTCTACTCCTGTGATTCTTACTTTTTAAAGGTTAAAAACCCAATATACAGAAGTCTCTTCATTTCCACCATGATTGACTTCGTATGGGACAGGCTACTCTGATTGGGAGCAAGTCTTGGCCATTTTGGCCCTGGCTTGCCCTTCTGGCCAGGTCTGCAGAACAAATAACGAATCTAATAACTGACCAGTGTCATGGGAGGAGTGGTCTGGAAAAGTGGGAACAGGAACCAAAGCATAGAGGGCAGCAAAGCAGCTCAGTAGCCGTGAAGTTGCAAATGCTATGAACACCAAACTCAGCCAACTGGTCACCTCTCATGATTGTTTCTGTGATGTCCAGAATCCTAACCTGGAGCAGTGGCTGTTTTTTCAGAAACAATATATTTCATTTTAAGATAATTGTAGATTCCTATCAGTTGTAATAAACAGCACAGAGAGATCCTGTATATCCTTCACTCCAGGCTCCCCTCGTGGTAACATCCTGCATAGTAACTGTATTACACTGGGGATATTGACATTGATAGAATCCACCCATCCTATTCAGATTTCACTAGTCTTACGTGTACTTATGTTCTACAGATTTGTGTGATCTCCACTGCAGTCAAGACATGGAGCAGCTCTACCACAAGGATTCCCCTACACCTAAACATTTAAATCTTTCAACGCTTCTGTTGTGGTCATTAAGTGTGATTTATCATTGTTTGGAGCCTCAACGTTTTCATGAAAGACCAAGGGAAAGTAGGATTCCAGGCACCAAAGTTTGCCTTCAGCGCCCTCCTGGGATCCCCATGGGACACCTGCCTGTGGTTTCCACAATTAAGCTCCTCAGGATGGATGCGGAGGGATGCCATGTCTGGGAGGAATCATCCTTTCGATTTCTCTGCACTGATCTTCCTACTCACTGGTCATTATTCTGAAATGAAACCACGAGCTTTTCATGTTGAAATGCCAATACATTTCCCCTCAGCCATGCTCCTCACCTGTCAGCTCATTTGGTTGCAGCCTTCTCACATTTACTTAACTTGATGTATAGGAATAATGAAATATAATGAAAATTCTTTGCAAACGATTGATTTTCTTCTGCATGCATCCACATGGTCCACAAAATGGAGTTATTTTTAGTCTGTGCCATTCTCTGGCCGTATTTTTAGTATAGTGTTATCATGAAAAAAGATCATGGATTTAGTCAGGGATTCCAAAAATCAGTGCATCCATAATAAGGAAGAACTACCTGTTCTGTGACAGCCCTTTTCAGGACTCTGTCCTAAAGTCTCCTTCTTTGTACTCCATAGCTACATGGCCCATGTGAATCTCAGTGCCCTGTGGACCAGCTCTGCTCACCCAGTTCATGTGCCACAGCTTCCTGAGCCTCAGGATTTTCACATAAATTTATGCAGATCTTGTACTATTATTATAAACATTCAATGAGCTAATGAACACAAATGAGGTCCTTAATATATGCTAGTTTTATTTTTAGTCATTTGTCAATAATGTAGCACCTTCTGTGGGCCAGGTATTTGCCAGATGATGAGGATAGAGAAATAATAAAAGTATCTCTACTCTCAAGAGAGGCACAGTCCAGTTGGTTTCAACAGTTGGACTAGTGTGTTCAATGCTTTGATGATCATTCCCCCACAGGGTTCCATGCTTGCTGGGAGACAGGGAAAGTCTTCCTTGAGTCGGTCATTCTTGACTTGTTTGGATCGTGGGACAGATGTTGAAGGACCCAGGCTCTGAAAAGAGGGAAGGGCATTTGAGGCAGAGAGGAATGCATAAGCAAAGTCCAGAAATGGGAGAGAACTTTGGTGTGCTCAGAAGTCCTGTAGGCATCAGAGAATGTGCGGGAAGAAGAGAGTGGAAGAGGATGTATGGAGAAGTCAGGAAGGATCAGAGTCTGAGGGCTGAATGGACCTTCGAAAGCTGAGCTGCTCAACATGGAGGCCTGAGTTCTGGGTGGCAGAAGGGTGGACGGGCAGACCCGAGATCTAGCATCCAGGGTGATGGGGTTTGGAGCCAAGACCTCACATGTCTTCCCGAGGTCCTGAGTGGGTCAGAAGCCCTTCTGGTTGTGGGAAGATCCCAGCTCTAGACCCCAGGGCCCCGATGCCAGCCTCGCATTGCCGCCAGTGAGTGATGGAGCTTTGGGCAAGTCATTTTGTGAATTAGAGACCGGGTCTGAAACTCCTTCCAGAGCTAAAATTCTTTGATTCACAATGGTTCTACAATACCACCAAGTGAAAAAATCAAGAAAAATATAAAAGCGGATGTTTTCTGTTGCTGTGAAAATTTTGTTCCATGTCGGAAACTGTGCACAGTGGGATCTACCACGGATCTTGAAATCTAGCTATCTTCTCAGACAAGACACGTTCTACTTGATTACAGCTACTTAGATTAATTCAATTTTTTAATTAATTCGTCACTGAGGTAGGGTTGGGGTTCACATAAATGGGTAATCTGGAGTGAAGGTTGCCATTGCTTACAGTAAGTGGGGTTTGTGTTCGGGGAACTTCTGGCCCCTGTGTTACTTGATCCATTTGAGAAGAGACACTTTTCCATTCAGATGTGCATTCACACCGTGTGTAGATCATGGGATTCACTCTTGGGGCGTTCACCCCTCCCATGAAGGCCTCTCCCAAGATGACCCTTGGACAAAGCTTTGGCTGGACTTGGTCCAGGTGTGCTTGGTGGCACCACTGTGGCCTGCTGTGTGGGCTGGGGTCTGGCACGTCCAGGATGGACTTCCCTGGTCAAGCCTGGGAAGCAGGACACAGGAGTTCTGCTGTCCCACCCCTTCCATCACCGTCTTGCTGTGGCTAACTCATCTTCCTATTCCTTCACCATGTTTACTTACCTATGTGCCTTTCCTTTAGACACTATAGCTGTAAGACCAGGCCTGTGTTTTGATGGCTGCTGATAGTCAACTGAGCAATGTTCCACACCAGCAAAGCATAATTAGAAGTGAGAAGCCAGTATCTTGGCTGAGGCCAGCCAGTACCTGCAGCCTCCTGCAGTAGCCTTCAGTGTTGAGGTTGGCATGAGCAGAGATGTGCAGCTTATGGTCTGGGAGGAGCCCGAATGGGTTGGACCAGCCTACCTGGTACCCATGCCACCGGGCAGTGCTCAGGAATGATAAGACCCAGAACAGCTCTCTTCATTAGTGCACAACCAGCCCAGTGTCTCTCACTTTGCAGGGACTGCTTTGGATAGATTGCATCCTCTAATGAGCTTTATAATGTTTGGCGTGTGATCTCCAACTGTGAATCCATTGCAGACCCAGAAGATGTGCCCTCCTGGGGGAGGGAACTGGGACCCTCACAGCACTTCCTTTGAGATGTGTTGTCCTCTGCACATAGGAGGATTCATGACATCTGTGGTCACCTGGGACCCAGCTGAGGGATAGTTGGAGCCTGGCACAACTTTGAGCTGGAGCAGATGAGAATCTAATTGCCCACTGGGTTTTTGTGTCATAGATGTAGACAAATGAGGGGTTTACCTGGCTCACTGCGCCAAAAGGGGCATGAAGAATGCAAATTTCCCCAGATGCTTCAAGTCCTGAGAGCAGAAATCTGGCCTTGCATCCTGTGTGAACTGCATGCCTATCTCTAAGATGGAGATGCCTTGCACAGGCCATGAACATGACCCTAATTGCTGCTTTCCCTACGTTGATCAGAAACACCTGCCTGTGCCCGCCAGCTCCATGCTGTCCAACCATCCTTCATGCCTCTGCAATCTGCAGCAAGGTAGATAGAACCCACAACACTCGGCATGCAGACATGCGGGGCGATGGAGAAGCCGGTGCCTTTGGAAGCAGGTCGACCTGCGATGGGATAAGACAGAGCTTCTCCCTGTGGGGCTTTCCTGACCTGTATGACTGTGAGCTTGCCTCTGGAAAGCATTCCACTGAGGTGTGCCTCCTCTGTCTGACTCTCTGTGCCTCCTCCCTCTGGCCTTAGCCAAGCTCCTTTTCCCCACGCTTGTCCCTCAACTTCTGCCCAGATGGACATGTCCATTCATAGCACATACAGTTTATTGGTATTCATTTATATTTCTGATTCAAGGAGTAAGGTATGCCCATTTTAGAAATAAAGAAAAGTACACATAATAAAGAAGTCACCCTTATATTTTCTTTCCACATTTTGATCCATCTCACTCGGTGGATATGTCTATTTTGTTAATGTATTTGGGAGGATCCCCTTTATGCTGCCCTGATGTCCACCAGAAACATCCCTGCCCTGGACCTTTGCTCTTCCTGCTCCCTCCTTGGACCCCTCCCCATCCCACATGCCTTCTCGCAGCGTTCTGTGCTCCCACACTGGGGCTCCTTGCAGACTTTCCTCTCTGACCATCCAGCATTCAGGGCTCCTTATCTGAGCACCGGAGCCCTGTCTATGCCTTTTGTTGGTTCCTAATTTCTTTTGTTCTCTGATTTTGTCCAACCTCCGGGGTCAGGAGAGCACACTTCTATTTCTTTGTACACCCAGTAACATTGGGCTACGAAAGGATTCTTTAGCAAGATATAAGAGGATGTTGTTGAAGAATAAAAAAAAAAAATTAGTATATTCAGAAGAACACACATCTTCATTAATAATTGCAGTCTCAGCCACTAGTCTCTTATGTTCTATTGGTAAAAGTTAATGTGCTTCATGATTTTTATTCCTGGAAAAGTTGATCGTGGACTTGACTACCCTCGGTGTGCTCTGGACAGTGTTGAGGGAGACTGGAAACAAGCACTCCCAACCCCCTGCTGGGCGGACCTGTTCTACGCAGTGTGCGTACACTGGGGCTCGGCCCCTGAGGGGTTTCTCGGGCCATCAGCCCGGGTCCTGATTCTCTCCTCCCTCTCCCTCTGGCTGACTTGAGACAAGGAGCTGGAAGCATACAGGATGGGTTTGTGGGTGTGTGCGACTTTTTGCGGGGTAACCACTTTGAAAGACCTTCCTTGGGCTGTAGAAAGAATGACAAAGATCATGCAACTCTGGGTTGTGTTTTGGAGATCAGTGCTCCCTGTCGCGGCAGGGGCAGGCCCACACCCATCCCTTTTAATGATGTGACCCAATGGAAATCTCCTGGTTCCAAAAACACAGCCTTCGAATTAAAAACAACAACAACAAAACACTAATAAATAGTTTGTTATAACCGCAGGGCATCACATGGCCGTGTTACCCTATTATGGAACTAGGATAATATTTAAATTGCTTATTCACAGCATTAAAATAAATAGCGGTTTGGGCATTTTGGCAAATAAGAGGCGCATGCCTGATAATCCCCCTGCCTCCTCCCCCATCTCTGGCTTCCGCACACTCTTCCTTCCTGCCGGGTCTGGGTTCTTTCCCCAGTTGCAATTACTCCATTATGCTATTAAAGTTCAGAATGTGCAACACGCCCGACCCCTGAAGGCATTTGCCAGTCATTTTTTTTTTTTTTTTTTTATCTTTCCTAATACCTGTAGCTCCCTTTCTGTGCTAACATTTGACTGCAAGCGTTCTGTAGCATCTGCTGGTTAGCTGTCTCTTGAAGGCCACTAGCCTCTGCACCTCTTACGGCCACTAATCGGGCCCCTGTCAGATCTCCGAGGGGGGTGGCAGGCAACACAGTGAATTAAATATCAAGCAAATCAGATCAAATGGCAGCCTGGCCCCCCCCAGGTAAGGAGCAGGCTCGGGGTGGCTCGCGTTTGAGCAGGCGCCTGTCCTTCCCTGGTTCACGCAGGGCACGGACCCTTGTTACATCAAATGCCCCTCGCTTAAGCCCCACTAATTGGGTAGGATTGCTGCCGTCTGATGAGTCATAATTAGGACGAGACGGCTCCAGTAGGAGCCGTCTTATCGGGCGAAGGGTCAGGGACTAATGACTAGCAGAAGGTAAGGGTTTTGTTGATGCCTGTAGTCTCTGTTGGGAAAAAAAAAAAAAAAAAATCCACTCCTGCTGCATTTCTTCCGGCAGCAGGCACTGAATCTTTCCCCTCATTTGATTCAGTGACCTCTCAAGTGCATCATCGCCCCGAGGGCTCCAGGCCGTCCAGCAACTGTTAAGCCCCTTGGGCTGATAATCTTCTCCCACGTTTGCCCTTAACACCGGTCGCCCCACCATTAGCCACAGCTGCACTGGTGCTCATTAGAGGCGATCGATGCGGCCGAGCTAAAGCCGGGCTGCACGTCCGCCCTTGCGAGTGCCTGCAGATTTACGGCGGTCCCACCAACGCCTTCCTGGCAGCCCCGCGGAAAAGGGGCTCTTTAAAAAAAAAAAAAGGCAAAACATGGACGAGGATGAGGAGGATGTGCATATTTACCTTCTTGGTCTCAGGATGTTGTTGACTGTCTAGAAGAAATTGTGTTTCCATTGTGACGTGCAATTTTCGCATCTTTGCCTCTGATGCTCCTTGAGTTGGGCAGGGCCAGGACAAGGACGTTTCCTCGGGAAAGAAGGACGGGTCCTGCCTAGAGAGGCGTGCGCCACGGTGTGGACTCTGGGCGCAGGTTTCTCCCGGCTCCTTCCAGAACAGGGCGATCTGGGGAAGTGGGCCGTGGTTGTTGGAGTCCTGCTTCTCGCCAGAAGGTGTTGCCAGAGAGCCTGTTAACTGTCGCTCTACTCCTGCCCTAGGAGGGGATGCCGGGCTCCCAGTGCACACAGGAAGCAGGAAAGGTCTCAGGGGGGGCGAAGGCTAGAGTTGGCTCTGCTTCTCCGACTTCTGCAGGCCAGCATCCTTCCAGAAGGGCTGGGTCAAGTTGCCAACTGGACCTTCTTTTGTGATGGGCTGGGTGGCGGCTGGACCCCCTTGGAACGAGGAGCAGCCATGGCCTCTCTTCCCGGGGTTAGTAGTGGGCAGGCACGGTGCCTTCAGCAGGTGCGCGGTCGCCGACATCTTGTGGTCCCTGCTACCCATGGGAAGGACGGAGAAGTGTGAAAATAGGGAAAACCCAGGATGGGAGCAGGAGGCCACAGTAGCAGCTCCGCACCGGAAAACTCAAGATATGTGCCTATGTTTTCTGCATAGGGGTCCATATGGAATGAAGGGTTGTCCTGAGCTTTGTCTTCCCACTGAAGAAAACTATCTAGAAAAGCCCCCAACAGAGCTGCACTCTTGTTTGCTAGCAGGGAAATGCTTGGGCTGGTACCAAGGAGCTCAGGTGGCAAGAGAGCTCATCTAGTCCCTGCCAGCAACCTCACCAGCAGAGAATGGGGACTCTGCTCCTGGAAGGGTAGGGCTCCTACCCAAACTCAGAACAGGCCGCCTTCGGACAGAGGGGAGCTCCTGCAGGGGAAAGCCTCCAGCTCTGCTTCGCTGAGAGAGCGATGTGACAAAGCAAGTTTAGAGCAACTCTCAACTTTCTCTGGGTCCTTCAGTCTATGCCTGAAATGTTTAGTGACAGAATCCATAACATCTGGAAAATGGGCAAAAAGAAACTTTCCTCTGAAAGGATAAGCAAAGAACAGTGACTTAGGACAAGACGACTGCAAGTTCTGAGCCAATGACCTTCCGTGAAATGAAGTAACAGTGAGGAATGGAGGATTCCAGAAATTTGGTAGTTTCTGTTTTTAACAAAATTTAGGGTGACATTGCACCGATGAAATCAGAACAAGACTTTGTCAAGGTGGCAAAACCCAAGACCCTCAAAGGCATAGACAAATCAATAATTGCTGAATTTAAAACTGCAGGTTTGAAAAAAAAAAACCCAAAACTAAATCCACCCCCGACCCTTGCAGTTTTGCAACTAGAAAGTTGCATCAATAAGGCAGGAGATGAACCTGAGAACTTAGGGAAACCCAGAGGCAAGGGATAAATAAATAAAGTGATGAAGGAGAAAGTAGGAGACCTGGAAAGACTAGAGATCCAATATATGTATAATGGGAATTCCTGAAGGAGAGAGTCGCGTGAGCCGAGACGCCAAAATGATCACCAAGGAATCCGAACGGCTCGCTGAATACCAGGCTCAATGAATGGAACTTGAATTTCAAGGTCGAAGCAAATATACGTCTAGGCTGAAAAACAATTTACCTCCAAGGAAACAAGAATCAGCCTGCAGTTAGCCTGTCTGCCTGCAAAACTCCAAGTGCATTTCACTTTTGTTGGAACCCCAGCTCTTACACAGTTCTGCTTAAGATTTCCATTTTTTGTTTTTTTACTTTGTTAGTTCCTTACCAGAACAGTTTACCTGAAAAAAAATTCCATTCTAGTACTCCTCATCTCCCACCATAAACTGAGATACTTTGGAAAAAAGTGGACATTTGGTAGACTTCTCTGCAGTAATGAAGACAAGATAACAATGCATCAATGTTTATAGAACTTTTATAGAAAAAAATTTTGACCCAAGTACACTCTACCCTCTACTCTAATTTCTACTCAAAATGTGTGATTTTTTAGATGGCATCCAGTTAGCATGCAAGCTCCATAAGATTGCAAAGATGTGTACTGTCTCATCCGCTTCTCTCTCCCCTGGCCCCAGCAAGGTGCTCATGACATGTATGCTGACTTAAATGGGTTGCAGCAAAGGATGCTCTGAGGGATGCAAAGAACCTGGAAAATATACCATTCACGTGTCCTTTTTGAAAAAATGTACACACTGCAGCCAACTAGGGAAGGATAGGAAAATCATAGTGTAACAGAAAAGAGACAAACAACAAATTTGGTAAACATGTAGAGCTTGAATAACTATTGTTCATATGATTAAAAACAACCTCAATATAAAAAAGAAATATTGAGAGCAAAAATGGATAATTTAGGCAAATAGTTTAGTATTAATGATCTGATCTGTGTTTTCCGATAATAGCAAAAATTGTCAAATCAGACAGAGAGGGAAAAAGCAAATGTGTGCTACATTTTTGTTGTATTTAGAAAGAGGTGATAGATAGTATCTCAGTGTTAACAGTGACCAGGGAAAAAGATGTGACATTAAAAAAGAAATGCGAAGAGCACCACACATAGACTAAAAACAGGATTTACAGTGTCCAAATTTCTGAACAAAAAAATAATAAAAGGTCTAATAAAAATCATTTTTATCAAAAGATGAATAAAAGGGAGAAAAAATAAAGTATTAAGAAAATAAGGTGTAACGGAGTAAGTCCAGAGATAAATATGAAAAGGCCAAACTCCCCAATTGACAGGCTTTCAGGTTTGATGGAAAACAGAATCACCTTAGAACCTATTGACAAGAGACACACAATTTTAAAAAAATATGGAAAGATTGAAAAATAATGGCCAAACTAAGACATTTCAGGTAAATACAAATGAAAACCGAAAAGTGGTAGCAAAGTTAATATCAAATTAGGGTTTAAATAGTTTCAAATGATTTATTTTTATATTGCTAAAATGTAAAGTTCACCATGAAGATGCATACATGTTATGCATCACATAAATAATGAACCCTTACATGTAAAATATCATTAATATTAAATATGTAAAGTAAATTAAAAATATTAGAAGAAACTGACGAAGGCATAAGTGATATAAATCATAAATGAGTGGCTTTCACATGAACAGTTAACAGTGGACAAGACAAGTTGACAAAAATAAGCAAAGAAATGAAGAATTGGATCATATATAATAAATAGAGCTTATTCAATATTTAATAAAATATAGTGAACTTTAATATCACCTGAAGAAAGAAGATGATGCCCATGTTATGTTTATAGAAGTTGATGACAAAAAATTCTTAATCACAAGGAAAAATTTAATGTATTTTCTTACGGAACAAACTGTATAAGCCGTATCCAGAGCTACAACAAAACAGTAAGTTTTAATAACAAAATGTAACACAAATTGCAATATACTTAAAAACCTAAGGTCATGCTTTCCCAGTGGCCATTATATAAAATAAGAATTTAGTCTATAATTCCAGAATAGTTACAAAATAAGGACATATAAAACATTAAGGGTTGAAGCCCGAAGTTAATTCAAGGTCAAATGCATCATAGTAAGTATGTTTGTCATGAAACCAGAATAAACAACAGTGCACAAAGTAATAAGCCCTTAATTTAATATTGCTTGTAAAAATCTAAGCTATTAAGTTCAAGGAATGTTCAAAAAATGAAAAGAAGAAATATCACAAAAGAGAAATTTATGAATTAGAACACCAAAAAACAGTAAAGTTGAGAAATTCAAGAACTTTAAAAATAAGCAGATACACATTAAAATAGACAAACTACTGGCACATCTGACTTAGGATAAGTACAAATATAGATAAGGAGGAGTTAGTGAATATGACTGAGGAAGCAAACAAAAAGAAAATACTAGGATAACTCTGTGGTTAATAAAATCTATAAAGAAATACTAAGAACTAGTGTATATAGTTGACCACCCAGTGACTGGAAGATGTTTCTGAAGAAAATAAAATCTTGTCTGACTAAAAAAGGAGAAAACTTCTATGGGCTAATAATCTTGGAGAACAATTTCAAAAGTTGCTTATGGTTTAATTATGGTACCTTTGTGAGATCTTAAAGTGAATCTCTTTGT
Organism: Eumetopias jubatus; assembly: GCF_037043125.1. Taxonomy (NCBI): domain Eukaryota; kingdom Metazoa; phylum Chordata; class Mammalia; order Carnivora; family Otariidae; genus Eumetopias; species Eumetopias jubatus. The sequence continues at coordinate 4,827,777 of NW_028274823.1, read as the reverse complement.
CAGGCCCTCTCCATTATTATTCAGTATTTTGCTCATTCTTCCAGAATAATTTTAGAATTCTTTAGAGTTTGGGGGTGAGGGATTTCAATCTTGTAAGAACAAATAATTCCCCTGCTGTATGAAAGATTGCAAAGCACAGGGAGAAAATGTTTCCTGGTGCATTTTACATAGCCAGCTGGGGCTCGAATCTAAAACCTTTAGGGCAGAAAATTCCAGACCCATCTCATTGGGAAGGTGAGACTGGAACAGCGGGTGGGGCTGGCCCCTGGTGAGATCAGACTGTAGCCACTGAAACAAAGAACAAAAAAATCCTAAATAATATATAGCAAGTTGAAAACAACAGTTTCATATACTATACAGATCTACTTCAGGAATGCAATAATGTTTTGATATTCAGAAATCTATTAATAAAATATATCACATTGGTAGATTAAAAGAGGAAAAACTTAAATAAATTCCCAGAGGACACATGATAAAATTCAACATCGATTTCTAATAAAAACTTAATAAGCCAGGACTAGAAGAATGTTTCCTTGACATGGGGAGACAATATGAGATCAGCCGCAACATCCCTTTTAATGAGGACTCTCCATAGGTCCTTCAAAGTCTGATGCAGGGTCGGGGTGCTACAATTCTATCACTAGGAACATCATTCTAGAAGTTCCAACAAGTGTGATAAGACAGGAAACAGAAATAGTAAGATTAAATTTTAGAACAGACCCAAATCAACATGCGGTATGATTAGATGTCTAGAAACCCTAAGAGAATATTTTAAAGAAAGTAGTTGACAGTTTCTTTTGATGGTTGCATGCACAAATCAGTAACTTTTCTATATTCCATTAAAGAATGGCTGGAAAGTAAAATGATAAAAAGATTTCCAATCCCCAAGATCAATATAACACACTAAGTCTTAGGAATAAGCCTGGCAAAATGTGCAGGAGTCCACATGAAGGAAAGGACAGCAGATTTTGAGAGATGCCAAGCAAGTCTTGAGTGTATAGAAATACAGACCTTGGTACAGGATAGTGGAAAGAGGCCAAATCTCCTCAATTTAACTGATGCTTTTAGGACAATTCCCATCAAAATTCAAATTTCAGGTTGACTAGCTTATTTAGAAGCTATTCAAATATTGAATACTAATGGAGAAGAAGAGCACGGGAGACGGATTGAGAGGTGTTGTACAGCTCAGTGGTTTCACGGTGGGGGTGGGTGCAAGGGGGACAGGTGGGCGGGTTCCCACGCACCCAACATAGGGTACATGTGGATTTCAGACATGGGGGGGGGGGAGTTTGATCATTCAGTAAATGATGTTGAGATTGCAGGTTGATTATTTGGAAAAGGGTCCCTCTCTCACATCTAGATGAAAATTCACTGCTGCGATTCAAGAGGTAAGTACAATAGAACAAGATGGGCTTTGAGGAATGAGGGATACATGTCTCTCTGGTTTCCTGGTCGGGGAGGGAGAACAAAGAAGAAACCAAACAGGAACACGACAGAGATTTTTTTTTTCCATAAAAACCGGAAAACTCCCAACACCCAATTACACCCTAAACAATGTTGACAGACAAATGGGAGCACATTGTAGCATGTTGTTAAGTAAAGTGTTATCACCTTTAATACATAAAGAACCCTTACCATTTAGTAAAACTTTTGGGGAAAAATGCCTAAAAACTTGACAAAGCATCCATGAAATAAGAACTACTGGTGTTCACGAGGCATCTAAAGTAATGTTCAACCTATTAAGAATGAAGGAAATACAACTTTAAGTAATGGCAGTTATTTTTGGCTGATCAAATTAGTAAAGATTTTTGAAAGAGGTAATGCCCAAGGTTGGCAAGGTGATGGGAAAACAGTAATTCTTATGTATTTGTGTATGAGATTTTCCAGAGGCAAAATTGACAACATGAATTAAAACTTCAACATTATCCTGAGACCCAGTACCTGGACTCACTTCTAGGCACGAACCCCATGTAAACAATTACAGAACCGCAAAAAGTCCCATGCAGGGGGTGCGGGGAGTGGAGGGGCGGGGGGCTCTGTGGCGCTGAGAAACGTGAAACAGGGTAAAGACCCAGGGAGAGGAGGCAGGTCAAATAAATCGTGGTCCATGAAAAGCCATGGAGTACTAAGTGACCATTAACAACCACGTTCTCAGCAACGAAGCATACGCAGCAATGTCCACAATATATTAAATAAGGAAGTAGGTTGCAACGTGTTAGATGCTTTATCATCCCAATGTTGTAAAAATGGTAGCGATACCTAGAGAGAAGACAGAAGGCAATGTAGTGCTCACCTCCTACTCTTGGGAATATGAGGAATTTTTATTTTCTTCTTTATCCCTTTCTGAAGTTTTCAAAATTTATGCCATGACACTGTGTGACATATATATATAAGTCATAGTAATAATTATAATGAAAAATTTAAAAGCTCCATGAGGGAAATAGCACCGGTCTTGCTACCTGGTGCCCATCTGAACAGTCTTTCTATGTATGTCACAGAGCGGCCCAGGGTTCCAAGAAAGGGAGGCTTGATGTACAGTCTCTACGGAGTTCTCTCTCTCTCCCTGGGTCTCACATTCTCTGTCTCTTTCCTCCTTTCTCTCTCTGTCTCTCTCTCCCTCTCCCTCTCTCTCTCTCCCTCTCTCTGTCCCTCTCTCCCTCTCTCATCCTGTCTCTCTCCCTCTCTGTCTGTCTTTGTCTCTCTCTCCCTGCTACCAGTCACTTAATATCCCTCTGGCTGCTCGGAGAAAGTCCTGGTTTCCAGTTTCTTGGCTCATAGATAACATCTCCTTATTTAATGTCTGACTCACTCTTTTTATTTCGGATCCATTTTCCTTCTCAGGCTTCTGGCATCCTGGCTTCATTTCCTGAGAAAGCTGTTTTCAAGTCCCAGAGAGTGTCTTGCCCCAGTCCTTGGAGTCACTGTGAGGGAGGGAGGGGCTGGGGTGCTTGTTGCTCCTGTTAGTGCTCGGCTCCGTCCTGGGGGGCCCACACGGGCTCCTGATTCAGTTTGACTGTTCTGGGCATGAATGAACTTGGCTGCCTCATTATTGACAGAAACCTTGGGTTAGGATTGCCAGGCTTCACAAATAGAAATACAAAATGCCCAGTTAAATTTGATTTTAGGTGAACAATACCTAATTTTTAGTACAAGTAGATCTTAATCATTTCGTGGGATATACTTATACTGAAAACTAGTCACTGTGTATGTGAAGTTCAAATTTAACTGGCCAACCTGTATTTTATCCGACAACCCTCTTCTCAAATGCCTTCCATGGGTCAAATGCCAAAATGGCCTCATGCCTTACCTTGGCCTAAGTCACTTTGTCTACAGTGGGTTCTTTGTGTTCTACCGTCAAGTGTTTGAGCAAACACAGTCATCTCCTGATGGATCTATTTGGGTCCTGCCGATGGCCAGTCGTCAACTGGCTGCCGGAAGATGAGAGCTTGACCATTCCTCTCTGTAATCTACAATTGAACAGCCGCTAATTTTCATAAGCAGAGAGAAAAATTAAGGAGTTGATGAATTAGTGGAAGTGGTCGTTATTTCGTCAAGGAGTATAGAACGCTGGCCCCAGTGATGAGCTACTCTTCCTCTGCTGGGGTGGGTAGAGTCGATGCCCACCACTTTGACTGCTTCTTGAAGGGGTCTCTTGCTCTCCCTTGTGCACACGCTCTGGACGAGGAAACACAGAGTGTGTGCTAGCGGGGTGCACAGCACAACCTCCTTCCAGGCGTGCAGAACACTGTCTTTCATCTCTTCCTTCTGCCGAGTGGAAATGATGAAATTGACAGGATCAAGCCAGGAAGAATAAGGGAAGTACAAGCATGGGAAGAACCATGAGCATCAAAATCCAGCTGGCGTCATTTTTTTCCAGTGATTTTAAAAATGATCAGAGGGGAAAAAAAAAATGATCAGAGAACAGGCACTACTTGTTACAAAGTGCTTTAGGATTGAAGTTGGCCAATGAAGCCTTTGTTCTCGGCAGCCACGTCTCCAGTCGCTTGTGCTCCTGACTTGGTCAGAGCCAGGGCAGTGCAGAGCCCCCGTGTGCAAGGCTGGCCTTGGCATCCTGGGGACCGACACCCAGGAAAGGCTCGGGGCCCAGCATCCCTCCGGGGACGTCGTTGGGTCACTTCTACCGAGAGCAGCAGGGGCATGTGGTCCCGCCTCCCTCCTGGCATGAGTCATCCCTTCTCCGGGAAGGAGCCTGGCCCAGAGCTGTCCAGGCAGCAGACCATGTTTTATTACCTCTCTAGCTTCTGGTTGCCCGCCAGGAGCTGAACCAGAAGTGCCAAAATGCTGTAAGAAATCAGAACACGGAGCGCGGCTCCTTGCATGGCATTTCCAGCTGTTAGCTCTGCAGCAAAGCTCTTTGTAAATTTTGTAAGAAAACATGTTCTCAAGAGGTTTCCATTTCAAGTTGGCAGCCTTAAGTCAGGAGAGCTGGAGTCAAACTTTTTAAGGAATGTCTGAGCTTGGATCCTGCTCTGCGCTTAGCCTGGTCTCCAACTTTTGGGGCCTCGGATTTGGAACCTCTGTGCCTGGCTGATAATGGGCTAGATTGCACGTGCCTGACAGGGGAGTGGAGCATGAGGCTCCCATAATACCGTCATTGGCTTCAAAGGGCGCACCGCACTCGCAGGAGATGATTTATGGAGCCTGGTTAGGGAAGAGATTAGGAGCATCATTTAAACACAGCTCTGGTTTTCTTTCTTCTGGGAGAGTAGCCTCTTTTCATTCAGAAAAAGGTAGCAGGAGTCCTGTTTAGCATATCCAATTTAAGTTATCTCTGTGCTCTCGAGCTAACTTCCCCCAAATTATTGTGCTGATGTTTTTTTCTCGCCACCGTTCCAATTCTGACTTTTGGGCTGGTTGGCTAACCGTGTCTGTGTAGCTGGGATGCTCCCTCGTTAATGCCCGATTTTTGTTCCTAATGTTTTTTATGGACAATTTTTCATCTTTCCTTTCATTCATCTTTCTTATTCTCCTCGTTGCCCTGCGTTCTGCCGACAGCGGATTGACAGTGACTGACACCATCCGGAATCAGGTGGCAGGTGGCAGAGAAGGAAGCTCGGGGGAAAGAGAAATGTGGGATATCCATGTTCAACCAACCGTTGAAATGACCCTCTGGTTAGAAAGGTGGTGGATACCGAGCTATGTTATTTTTATTATTCTGCTAAAGGGAGGTTTGCACATTTTAAAAAAGCAATTACTTAGGTAGCCCCAAATTTGCTACATTTAATATTTTTGTCTGGAGAGCATCTTCATCCATAAAAGCAAATATTTTTCCTATGGGTAGGGGCTTGTAATGATGAGATGTTTCTGTACAACAGTGTAGTATACTAGATTATAAACTTCTCAAACATTAAAATAAAGCACTTCTGGAGGGACATTAACTCTTTCAGGCCACTTAGACATTTCCCCAAGTGCTCGTTCATAAATCCAGGAAACTGCATCGTCACTGTTCTATTCAGGAGTAATTTTGCTTCAGTGCATTTCTGCACCATACATAATTCTATTTTAGGGAGTAAAGATGTTAACCTATATCAGGAGAGCCTGCTGATTGGTTCTGCCTCGCACGGTATTATTTGAAATCAATGGCCGCTGCTACAAAATCAGATAATTTCTCAGAAGACTTGCATGGAAGCATATTCTACGTTTGTTTATATTTGAGGTGAGAGCTTTCAATTCAAATCATTGTTCCAAAATAGAGGAATGTCGCGTGTGATACCGATTAATGTACATCAGGCGTTTGGGGAAACTGAACTGAAGTGGAAAATCAAGCTGCCAAAAGAATTGCTTCCAATGGAAGCTTAATCCCTGGTGAGCACAGGAAGCCAGCATCCAGGGGCAGACAGAAATACCCCAGGATGCAGCAGAGTTCCTGACAGGTGCCTTCCCGCAGCCGGTAAGACCCGAATGGAGCAGCAGACTCCAGGAGCCAGGCGGGGCCAGGCCCGCGGCGGGTCGGCTCAGGCCCTGACATTGGAGGTGTTCGGACAACACGTGAGTGCTTGGAGGTTTGTAGAAAGCCCAGACAGGCAGATGGAGAGAAGGATGTGTAATCACATATTCTTCCTCGGTCCTCAGACTTCTCGAGAAATTGGAATTCTGGAACATGTCTTGGGAGTTTGTAGATCAAAAGCCCCTGGCTTCCGCCTGGAAAGTTGCCCCAGAAAACTAGTTATTAGTGAAGAAAGTGTCATAGCTTGGCTAAGTAGACGACAGTCTCTTTTTCCATAGCCAAAGGCAAAAGTCTTCGGGACACCCACGCGACGTTAGTGAGACCCGGCTGTCCTCCCGATTGGCGTGTGACGTCCTTGGCACAACGGTGACCCTCAGTGATGCCGTGGAAGGGACACACCTTTCAACAGGCACAAAACAGAGGAGCAATTAGGTGTGACTGAGACACAGCAGGTAACAGCCAGAGGAGGAATACGGCGGCAGCAAGCTTCCGGAGAATGTGGGGCTTGACTCAGAGCTGCAAATAATGAGGAAACCTCATCATGTCTCAAGAATTGCCACCACATTTTAGATAGACACGCACAGCTTCTCAAAGGCCACGGCGCGGGGATGAGCCTCGGAATATCTGAGCCAGAACGTGGGGGCTCCAATCAAATTGTCAGGCCTCATAGCTTTAGACAGCGTGGGGCAGAAAGAAGGCCAAGAGTCTGGATCAGGAGGCCGCCTGCGCTCTCTCTCTCTCTCTGCCTCTCCTTCTGGAAGCACACTCATCTCCCAGGAGCTGGGGAAAAGCAAACAACAGCACCCTCCCCTCCGACCCCGTGCCGCAGAACTAACCCTCTTTGTGCACCTCTTATAGGAGTTGATTTTTATGAATAGAGATTTTTCCCACTATGTTCCTTTCTTCAGAGCCGGGAACATCCCCCAAATTCATAGCTAATAAGTATAACATGTTAGCAAAGTGAGACCATGGGATTTGGGACTAGTGAGAGTGATTATCTCTCCAAATTTTTGAGACGTTCATAATATAAAAATTAAATGCCAGTGCAATTAAATATTTTTTTCAGTATCAGAATTACTGAAAAGAACACACACATGTTCATGGATTTTGTTATGAATAATTCACAGATTCCTAGGATCTCTCTGAAGTCCTTTTCCACTTTTAAATTAGAACAGAGAACAGGTTGCCCACCATGGTTGGTTAGAAATTTGGGATGTTAATAACAGTAAATGCCAACTAACAGGATGGTTGGGTCTCTCTTCCTTAACGAGATGGAGGATTACATCGTTACATCACTGACATCTCTTGTAGGGTTGGATGTTGCTTGCTTTGGAGAAACCATCTCTCAGTCAATGGAGGACAGAACGTTCTGGGAGGGAGAGGTGGAACGTGGCTGACCCTGCCTGCCCCTCAGTGCTCTGGGTTCCCCAGTAATTCACTTGTTCTTGGGTCCTTGGAGTCAATTTTAGGTCTCTGAAACTTTGTCCCAACGTTGGAACTTTTCCTCTGCCCTTGGCCGCCTTCCTGTGATTTAGTTATTTATTCATTTGGACTTTGGGATTCTCACCCCCTTCCTGCCTGGGGGGAGGTGATAACTCCGCCCTCTCAGTTTCCCCAAGCGTGTTCCTTTGTTTGAGATTGTACCACCTTCTCGGTTTTCTCATCTATAGATGGGAAGTTTGATAGCACCTTCCCGAACATCTAGAAGGTCCTTTGCACAAGCCAGGCATGTCGCACCATTGACCTACGCCACACTAAATAAGCAGGCATATTCTTGTTAATACTGCTTCGTTGGGGCACCTGGGTGGCTCAGTCAGTTGAGTGTCCAACTCTTGGTTTCGGCTCAGGTCATGATCTCGGGGTCCTGGGATCGAGTCCCATTTCCGGGTCCGCACTCAGCGGGGAGTCTGCTTAAAGATTTCTCTCCCTCTCCCTCTGCCCCTCCCTCTGCTTGCATTCTCTCACTCTCTCTCAAAGAACTAAATAAATAAAAAAAAAATACTGCTTTATTACACAGGGCAACTGGTAATAGTACTAGCTCATTTAATTCTCTTTGTTGAGGTGCATATTATATTAGTCCCTTCCCATATTCATAGTGAGTGAACCAAAGTAGTGAAGGGTTGCCGTGGGTGACCCGTTGACCCAGGGCTACTCCTACTGCCTAGCTGGCCCAGCTGCAGTTAGACAGAGCTTGGACTGGACAAAGCTGGACTTGATTGGAATCCAGGATCTGGACCTCCTGGGCTTGATTCCAGACTCTTCCACCTGTCAGTTTGAGCAAATTATTTATTCACTCTTGGCCTCAGTTTCCTCTGTAAGCTAGGGAGAGCAAACTACCCAGCTCATAGGCCTCTCTGGCACTTAGCAAGCCCTCGCCTGGTGTTGGCTATCGTCCTGGGAGGCCAGGCAGGATGACATCACCTCCACCCGTTTCCGGCTCCTGAGCCAAAGCCTCCCCCCTGCTTGCTACCACTCCTTTGTCTCCCTCTCTCTCCCTCCAGCCCCACCGTCTTTCTTCCTGAGAACAGTATTTTGTGTCTGGTTACTTAGAATAGGCACATCTTAAGATGGATTTTTACTAGTAGTTAATTTATTCACTACTTTGAAAACTCATTTCTAAAATGGTAAAAGTAATTTATATGAACTATGAAACAGTTTGGAAAATCTGGCAGACAGAAATGAAAAGATAACAGAATCTCACTACTTGGAAGTAAATTTTGGTATGTTTGCTTCTGTTTATGTTTTTTAAGAATATTTTTAACCTAAAAAAAGAATATTTTTAACCTAGTTGTGATCGTACTAGAAGTTCAATGTTAGGCTTTTTTCTGTTCAGTGAAAATTCTAACAGAAGTATTTCATCTTTTTATTTTTTAATTTTTTAAATGTTTCTTTTTAAAGATTTATTTATTGGGGGGGGGGCGAGCCAGCACAAGCCAGGGCGGGGGGCAGGGAGGGCTGAGTGAAAGGGAGAAGCAGGCTCTCTGCTGAGCAGGGAGCCAACGCTGGGCTCGATCCCAGGACCCTGAGATCCCAAGCAGAAGGCAGAAGCTTAGCTTAATGGACTGAGCCACCCAGGTGCCCTGTATTTCATATTTTTAATGAAAAAAGTACTTAAAAACATAATTTGATGAAACAATATTCCAATATGTGGAACGAACCTACCAGAATGAAGTTTGAAATACCATATTCATGTAAGTTTTACTTTTTTATTTTACAAAAGATGTTACATCTACTCTTGGGAATGAAACTTTTCTGTGTATTTTGGATACTTTTTTGAGAATTCATTAGCAGTCCTGGTATAACTGGGTCAAAGGTTATAAACGGTGTTAAGGCTCTTGATTAACAAGGCCAAATTGCTTTTTAAAAGGGTTTAGTTAGTTGCCAATTTTGTCACAAGTTCGAGAATACGTTGACAGCGTTTAATATCTACTATTTCAACTTACTTTCACTAGGGTAAAATCTGTAACTAATAAAATTTACTCATTTTCAGTGTATGTCCAATGAGTTTTGGCAAATGTACCTAATCTATATATTTGTGTGTGTATATACACACACAGAATCAAGATATAGAACGTTTTCATTAACTCAAAAATTTTTTTTGTGCTCCTTTCTATTAATTCTTTCCCCTATGCAGGCTTGGCTCTAAATAAGCACTTTTATGCTTTTATTATTCTTTTGGTCACTTGAGCTTTACTTTTTCTGAAGTTTCATATAAATGGAATCATATGATATATGTTATTTTTGTGTCTAACTTCTTTCACTTAGCATCACACTATCTATGTTCATGTATATATCCCTAGTTGTTTTGTTTTTTTCTGCAGAGTAGGATTCCCTTGTGTGGATGTACCACAATTGGTTTATCATCTATCTGTTAATGGATGTTTGAATGTTGCCAGTTTTTGGCTACGATTTATGAATAAGTCAGTTACCAACATTTATGTACAAGTCTTTTTGTATGCCCATGTTTTTATTTCTTTTGGATAAATACTAAGGAGAAGGATTGCTTTAGTTTAAATCTTTTTAATGATTAATAATGTTGGACATTTTTGCATGGATTTATATGCTTTTTGTATATCTTCTCTTATGAAATGTCTGATCAAAACTTCTGTTTACATTTTTTTTGAATAAACCTATTTGCCTTTTTATTTTTGGGGTGTAAGAATTCTTCAGCTACAAATTCTTTATTGGATAATGTATTTGGAAAACCATTTCTCCTTTCTCCTATTCTATCACTAGCCTTTTAATTTCTTATCAGTGAACAAAAGTTTTTAATTTTTTATAACAACTTGACTGACATATAAAACCTATACCATACCATTTACTCTTTAAAGTGTATAATTCAGCAGTTTTTATATATTCACACATGTAAACAACCGTAACCACTGTCAATTTCAGAACATTTTCTTCACTTGAAAGAAACCCTGTATACTTCAGCTGTCATAATCCCATATGCCCTCCGAGCCCCCCTTCCCAGCCCCACACAACCACTAATCTACTCTCAGTATCGGTTTCCTTATTCTGGATGTTTCATATAAATACAACCGTCGTAGATGTGATCGTCTGTAACTAGCTTCTGTTACTTAGCATAATGATTTCAAGGTTTTTTGTGTTGTAACATGTATCAGAACCTCACTGTTTTTATGGTTTATGGTTGAGTAATATTCCATTGTATGGATATACTACATTTTGCCTATTCGTTCTTCAGTAGTTGGACATTTGGGTTGTTTCCACCTTTTGGTTATTCTGAATAATTACTACCTATATATTTAAAAAAATTTTATGTTTATAATTTTACCATTTCACATTCCCAGTAGCAGTGTATGATGGTTATGATTTCTCCACATCTTTGCCAACACTTAGCGTCTGGCTTGTTGATCATAGCTCTCCTAGGGCATGTGAAGTGGTATCTCATTATGGTTTTAATTTGCTTTTGCCTGATGACTAATGATGAACATCTTTTCACATGTTTGTATGTCTTCTTTGAAAAAATGTCTAGTAAAATTCCTCGCCTGTTTTTAAATTGGTTGTTCTTTTTGTTATTGAGTTGTACGAGTTCTTTACATATTCTAAGTACAAACCTCTGATCAAATATATGGTTTGCAAATATTTTCTCCCATTGGGGTGGTTTGTCTTTTCATTTTCTTGAAGTGCTTTCTGAGTGTTTTATAGTTTAGGTCTAATGTTTTAGCCTTGATCCATTTTGAATTAACTTTTGTATATGGTGTGAGGTAAGAGTCCGGCTTTATTCTTTTGTATGTGGCAAAAATCCAGGTGTCCCTGTACCATGTGTTGAAGACTATTCTTTTTCCATTGAATGACCTTGGCACCATTGCCAAAAATAAATTGACCATAAATGTATTTTACTTCTATTTTATTGATCTAAATGTCGATCCTTAAGGTAATACCGTGCTGTCTCTATTTCTGCTGCTTTGTGGTAAGCTTTGAAATTGGGAAGTGTGTGTTCTCTAATTTTGTTCTTTTTATTTTTATTTTATTATTTTAATTTTTTAAAGATTTATTTATTTATTTGAGAGAGAGAGAGGTGAGGGCAGAGGAGAGGAAGAGAGAGAATCTTCAGCAGACTTCCCGCTGAGTGCTGAGCCCAACGTGGGGCTTGATTCCAGGGACCCTGAGATCATGACCTTTGTTGAAACCAAGACTCAGTTGCCTAACCGACTGAGCCACCCAGGCTCCCCACTTCCTCTTCTTCTTTTTTTAAAAAAAAATTATTGTTATGTTAATCACCATACATCATTAATTTTTGATGTAGTGTTCTCTTATTCATTGTTTGTGTATAACACCCAGTGCTTCCTCTTCTTTTTATTTTTTATTTTTTTAAAGATTTTATTTATTTATTTGAGAGAGAGAGAATGAGAGACAGAGAGCATGAGAGGGAAGAGGGTCAGAGGGAGAAGCAGACCCCCCGCTGAGCAGGGAGCCCGATGTGGGACTCGATGTGGGACTCGATCCCTGGACTCCAGGATCATGACCTGAGCCGAAGGCAGTCGCTTAAACAACTGAGCCACCCAGGTGCCCTCTCTTGTTTTTAAAGATCATTTGGGCTCTTCTGGGTTCCTTGCAATTCTATATGAATTTTAGGTTCAATCTTGTTGATTTTTACCAAGAAGCCAGCTGTGATTTTGATAGAGGTTGCCTTGAATCTTTAGATCAACCTGGAAAGTACTGCCATTATGACAATAAGTTTTCTTTAAAATCTCTCTTAAATCTATAAGTTTTCTGATCTGTGGCCATGGGATGTATTCCATTGATTTAGAATAGAGGGAGCTTCCCCAACCTGATAAAGGTCACCTGTGAGAAACCTACAACCAACATCATTTTTAATGGAGAAAGACTGAATTTCCCCCTAAGATCAGAAGAAAGAAAAGGATGTCCACTCCTGGCACTTCTATTTAACACTGTGCTAGAAGTTCTAGCCATGACAATTAGACAAGGAAAAGCAGTAAAAGACATCCAGATTGGAAAGGAATAAATAAAACTATCTCTATTCACAGACGGTATGATCTTATATATAAAAAGTCCTAAAGAATCTACTAATGAACTATTAAAACTAGTAAATTCAGCAAGGCTTTAGGATACAAGAACAATATACAAAAATCAATTGTATTTTTATATACTTACAACGAACAATCCTAAAATGAAATTCAGAAAGCAATTCCATTTAGAGTAGCATAAAAATAATCAGAAAAAAAAACAGTAGAAGTACAAATCTTATATCATGAAAACTATAAAACATTGTTGAAAGAGAAGTTTTAATTTAGATGAAGTCCAATTAATCACATTTGCTTATTATTCCTGTTTTTTTCTTACTTAAGAAATATTTGTCTACTGCAAAGTCACAGAAAGTTTTTCCTGTTTTCCCATAGAAGTTCTATAGGTTTACTCTTATGCATAGGTCTATGATCAATTTTGAGTTAATTTTTGGGTATAGTGTAATGTAAGGATTAAGGTTCATTTCTCCCATGTGGATACTCATCAAACTGCCTTGCTGACCTTTGTCAAAAATTCATTGATCACATATGTGCAGGACAATTTCTGAACTCTGTAATCTGTTCGATTGATCTATGTCTATCCCTACACCAAGACCACACTGTCTTGTTTCTGGTTGCTTCGTATTAAACCTTGAAATCAACAATTTAAGTTCTTTGTGTTTGATTCTTTTCTAATTTGTTGTAGCTATATTCTCAGTTGTTTACACGTCTATTCTATTCTATTCTATTCTATTCTATTCTATTCTATTCTATTCTGTTCATTCTTAGAAACAGCTTGGATTTTCTGCAAAAAATCCTGCTGAGATTTTGATTGGAATTATGTTATGCCCATAGATCAGTTTGGGGGCAGTTGGCTTACTCACTGTTTTGGTATCAGAGTATCAGAGTATCAGAGTAATGCTGACCTCATTGGAATTGTTACTGCTTTCCTACTTCCGGAATCGTATGTGTGGAATTGGTTTGATTCTGTCATTTAATATTCTACCAAGTTCACTAGTAAAGACAGCTGGCTCTCTAATTTTTTTCTTTTTTTAGTGAAAAGATTTTTAACTAGAAATTCAGCTTATCTATTTCTTCTTGAGTGAACATTGTAAGTTTGTGTCTTTCAATAAATTTGTCCATTTCATCGTAAGGTGTCAAATTTGTTGACATACATTTTATAATATTGTGTTATTATTCTCTTGATAACGTTATAATATATAGTAATGTCCCTCTCATTCCTGACATTGGTACTTTCTTTCCTCTACCTGTCTTTTTTTTTCTGGTCAGTCTGACTAGAGGTTTATCAATTTTATGGATCTTCTCAAAGAATCAGCTTTTGGATTCATGTATTTTCTTCTCCCCGCACTCCTTCCCCTCTCCCTGTTTTCTATCTCATTAATTTGTCTTCTGACCTTTATTACTTCTTTTCTTCTGCTTATTTTGGTTTTAATTTATTCTCCTTTTTATAGTTTCTTAAGGTGGAGGCTGAGGTCATTGGTTTGAGACATTTCTCCATTTCTAGTAGAGGCATTTAATGCTATAAATTTCTCCCTAAACACTACCTTAGCAACATTCTGCAAATTTTGATATGTTAAATCTTTATTTTCAGTCAATTCCAAAGAATTTTAATTTCCCTTTTGATTTCTTGTTTTATCCATGGAATATCAACAAGTGTGTTATTTCATTTCCAAATATTTTGTGACTTTACAGGTATATTTCTGCTATTGATTTCTAATTTAATTCCACTGTGGTCTAAGAAAATCCTATGATTATGATTTTAATATGAGTCTTGGTTGGTGTCACAGAATTTGGGCTATGTTGTTAAATATTCCTTGTCTACTTGAAAAGAATATATAAACTCCTGTTATTGGGTGGAGTATTCTATACATGTCAGTTGGGTCAGTTAGGTTGATTCTGTGGCTTAGTGTCCTAGATCTTTATTAACTTTCTATTTGTTCTATCAATTATTTAGAAAGGGGTATGTAAATCTCTTACTATATGTGGAAATTTGTTTATTTCTTTTAAAGTTCTATCAGTTTTTGCTTTGTGTATTTTAAAGCTCTGTTATCAGAGGCATACATGTTAAGCATTGTTATTTCCTCCTGATGAATTAACTCTTTATTCTTTATGACCTTCTTCATCCATGGTATTATTGTTTGCTCTGAAATCCACTTGGTCCTATTTTAATATGGCCATGCTAGCTTTCATTTGTTAGCGTTAGCACTATAGATATAGATATATTCCAGTTATTTTACTTTTAACCAATGTGTGTCATATTTAAGGTGGGCTTCTTGATGGCGGAATCTGGTTGGGCCTTTTTTTCTTTTTTTAAACATTGTCTGACACTTGTGCCTTTTCAATGAGACGTTTAGAAGATTAAAATTTAATGTTGTTATTGATGTGGTTAGGTTAAAATAGATCCTCTCGCCAGATGTTTTCTTTTTGTCCTACCGGTTCTCTTTTCCTTTTTTGTTTTGGATTTATTAAACATTCTTATGATTCTATTTCATTTGTTTTGTAGATGTGTTAATTAGAACTGTTTGCATTACTTTTAGTGATTGCTTTAACGTGCATATTTAACTTACCACAACCCACCTTCAAGTGATACCTCCCTTCACAGATAGCGCAAGAATCTTACAATAGTGTATGCACATTTATCTTTCCCTAGCCTTTGTGCCTCCTTCACGCTGTTAAGTTTTACATGTGTCACAAACTCCACCTTACATTGTCATTATTGGTGTTGATGCAATCAATCATCTTTTAAAGAATTTTACATAATATGAAAAAAGACTGCATGTATTTACCCATGTAGTTACTATTTCAGATGCTTTTGATTCCTTTTTGTAAATTGTTATTTCTACCTACTATCTTTTTTCCTTCTGCCTGGAAGACTTTGCTTAACATTTATTTTAGTGTAGGTCTACTGGAAATAAATTTCTTCAGCTTTTGTTTGTCATAAAAATTCTTTATTTTTACCTTTATTAAAAATATTTTTGCTTAGTATGGAATTATAGATTAACTGTTTTTTAAAGAAGCACTTTAAAGTGCTTGATCCACTCTATTTCACTTGCATTGTTTCCAGTGACATCTGCATTGCCATCCTTATTTTGATTATATGTGTCTAGTATGATTTTTAAAAATGTACTCCCTTTAGAACTGTTTTTTACATAATTTGATTGTGGCATGACTCAATGTGGTTTTATTCACATTTCTTGTGCTTGAAGTTCACTGAACTGCTTGGGTCTATAGGTTTATAGTTTTCACCAAATTTGAATATTTCCTCAAATATTTTTCTGTCTTCCATTCTCTGTCCTTCCTTTGGAGACTCCAATATATATATTATATCACTTGAATTTGTCCCTGAGCTCACGGATGTTCTGTTTATTTTTAATATCCTTCCCTCTCCCTCCCCATTTTATTTAACTTTGGGTAATTTCTATTGCTATGTCACGTTCATCAATCTTTTCTTCTGTATTATTTAATCTGCTATTAACCCCACCCAGCTCATCTCACACATTGTAATTTGCATCTGGATTTGGATATTTTAAAAAATGTTTTATGTCTCTACTTGACTTTTTGAACTTGTGAAATATAGTTACAATATGTGTTTTAATAACTCAGTCTGTTGATTCTAACATCAGTGTCAGTTCTGGGTCAGTTTGGATTGAATGGGTTTTCTCCCCATTACGGATTGTATTTTCCTTCTTTGCATACATGGTAATTTTTAAATGTATGCCAGAGATAGTGAATTTTATCTAGTTGAGGCAGAATAATTTTGTGTTTCTACAAAAATTATTGAGCTTTGTTCTGGGATGCAGTTAAGTTGCTTAAAAGCATTTTGATCCTTTCATGGCCTGTTGTTAAGCTCTTTTAGGTGAACCAAAGTAGTATTTAGTGTGGATCTAATTGTTTCCCATTACAGAGGCAAGGTTTTAGGATGCATCCTATGAGCCCCCCGCCATAATTTATTTGTTTTTTTTCTTTTTTTCCCTTTCTTTCTTGAGCAAAATTTCCTGTCATAATATTCTATTCCTTTAATCTATTGTTGAGTTTTATTCAGTGGTACTCAAAAAATATTAGCATTTGTTCTTATAAGTATTTACTAATTCATAATTTTTAAAAATTTTACTTTTATTTCACTTTCTAATATCCTAAAAATAAGATAAGAAAAATATAAAACGAATGGTCATTATTTGCTTGTTTTTGATTCAGCATTAAATATTTGTAGGATATGCTTGCTATTAAATGTATTCTCAATCTAAATAAATTTGCTTCCTTTAAAGAATGAAATAGTTAAAATTTCTTTATGGTATGTTCATTATTTCAAGTTTCCCAAGTCAAAGATGACTTTGAATTCAGATGGCTTGTCGGGTATTTTAACTTTTTATGCAAACCAAGAAAAAAAAAACTGAAGAATAGTCTCTTTGTTTTCTCCAGTAGGCCATTTCATTCTGTCTAGGGACTATGAACTATAATTTTTAGGAAATTTTAAAAAAATACACTTGCTCACGTCAGTTCTCTGTGGACATCAAATTTATTTGGAAATGCTGGGTTGAATTTACTTTAATTATCACTTATTTTGAAAGCAAGGGGATAATAACTGCTTACTAGCATGTTTAAGGGAACTCAGCTAGCTGTTTCCATATTGGTCTTTTGACCTAATTAAGATGGCTGTGAGAATGGGTGATAGAAATTGCTCTTATTATATGTGAACTGGCCCCAGAGTGCTGATCAAGATTCTGTTGACTCTTAGGTAATCTATCACTAGCATATTAAGAAAAATATGTGATGTCATAAATATCACCTAGTGAGAGGTATGGAAATCGGTGAAACTCAGTAAAATTTGGAGATTTTTATTTTGTTTTCATTATTTGCAAACAGTGTCAACAAGCGTTTTCCATATTCTTTCCTTACTGCCCGAAGTATTTTTATTAGTGAGTTGTAACAAAAAGTTACTATAGATTAAGAAAGTAATTCATTTTTCTGAGTTTTTTAAAAAAAACACAAAACACTGGAATTGTTGTGGGTTTTGTAGATTATGCTGTGCCATACTATACGGGGGAATTTCTGTTACCTTAAAAAGAAGTTTTCTAAGAAATACTAGAAAAGTTTATGAATACTTCAGCTGCATTTATTCTTCAGGAAGGTAGGCATGAGAAGTGGGAGAGACCCCCCCCTGCCCACACTGACTCTTGACTTTCATAAAATAAAAACAGACTTAGTTCCTTAAATAATGACCCAGGCATGTAGACCTTAATCTCACTTTCTATTTATAAGCTCCTAAATTTACTGTAGAGAACACATGTTCAATGAAAAAGGAAAAGCATTTCTTCTTCTCTCTCTCTCTTTTTTTAACCTTCCCTAGCCTTTATGCCTCTGTCACACTTTTTTAATAGAGAGAGAAAGAGAGTGAATTAGGAAGAAGGGGCAGAGGGAGAGAGAGAACCTTAAGCAGACTCCCCAATGAGTGCAGAGCCCAACACAAGGCTTGATCTCCCGACCCTGAGATCATGGCCTGAGCCCAAATCAAGAGGTGACGCCTTATCGACTGAGCCACCCGGGCCCCCAGGAAAAGCATTTCTACATACAACTGGAACACAGAATTGTTTGATTGTTAACAATTTCAAGAGTTAATAATATTCTCTAGTTAATGTTTAAGGCCACATTCCCAAACTGGTTTCCACACAGAGATGTGAGTAAAGTTTCACTTGACCAAAGACTTCTGTGAGGAGAATACATTTAGAAATTTAGAAATTTCCCCCTTTAACATTAGCATATGAAAGACACCAAGGAATCCTTCAGTTTACTCTGCATTTTTTAAGCATATTTGACCTCAGAATACTTTCCCAGAGGAAAAGATGATAAACCCTACCGTTCTTCCAATGGCCTGTAAGACCCTGAGGAATCGCGTTCTCTGGCCCATAATAACCTGATCTTCTACCTGTTTCCTCTACCTGCTCTGATTTCAGCCAGTGGCCTCTTGGCTGTTCCCCATCAAAAACTCCCCGTGTGTTCTCACCTCAGGGCCTTTGCATAGCTGTTTCTTCTGCCTGGAATGTTCTTCCCTCAGATAGTCACTGGCTTGTTGCCTGCTTCCTTCAGGTGTCTCATCAAAGGCCATCTGGTTAGAAGTGTCTTCCCTGCTCACCTTGCACAAAATAGTAAGTCCTGAATCCTCTTTTCCTTCCCCCTGCCCTTCTGTTCACCTGTTGAAATGATACACACTTGCCTTAAGTTGTTATTGACGGTCTCTTCCAACTAGAAGGCCAGTCAGCTCCGTGAGGGAAGGGGCTTCCTCTGTATTGTTTTCTGATGAATCAGCAGTGCCTGAGTAGTGCCTGGAACACAGGAGGTGCTCAGTTACCATTCTGGGGTACGTGAGTGAGAGAATGAATGGATTTTGCTCCTGCGCCGTGTGTGTATGTGAAAGCAGTAAGAATTATAGCAATGGCAATTATAATGACAATGATGATTACCAGATAACATTTGTTAAATGCCACCATGTGCCACGTAGGAGCTACACTGGTTTGAAAGGGAAGCAGGCAAGACTAGGCAGTGTGTTACTATCCACCGGACAGAGTTTCAACTTCAGTTTCCTGGCAGTGAGGAGTTACCACCTTCAGGTGAGGAAGGAGGCGAGGGCGTTTTTGCAAGGATGAATCTGAAGATAAGAGGATTGGCTGAGGGAGAGTCTGGAGGGGTCCCTTAAAGTCATATTGACTGTTATTACTGATCCAAACTAGGGTGGTAGAAGTAGAGAATATTCCCATCTGAGGGGCATTTTGAAGCCAGCAATAAGAGCATCAATCTGTGATGATGAGGGTGGAGTGGGTGAGGGGGGGAGGATGGATCTAGGGCCATTTCTGTGGCTTTCACCACATTGGGAAAGGTCACAACTTTGCTCTAAGACATGCTGAGTTTTGGGGGCACATTGGCGTCCCTGAGTGGGTTCAGGCTAGCAGCAGGACTTCAGCTCAGCACAAGGGGCTGGGTTAGACATTCAAGCTTGAGAGTCCTCCTCACAGATTGATGGTTGAGGGTGAGGGGTTAGATGCATCCCAGC
Organism: Eumetopias jubatus; assembly: GCF_037043125.1. NCBI lineage: Eukaryota > Metazoa > Chordata > Mammalia > Carnivora > Otariidae > Eumetopias > Eumetopias jubatus. The sequence continues at coordinate 4,808,255 of NW_028274823.1, read as the reverse complement.
GGGTCCTGGGGAGGCTGGAAGACACAGGATGGGGAGCCCGGGTGAGCGGAAGAGGAGGTCGTGGTTAGTGCCGCACGGGCTGTAGCTAGAGCAGAAGGGGAGCAAAGACGGTACTGGATCTGGTGCTGAGAGTGTTGGGGACCCAGGCGAGGAGAGAGGAGTTTCAGAAGAGCATGGAGGTGTAACCACGACTGTAGTAGTTTCAGGAAAGGGGCTTCTCAGAGTATGTTTTCTTTTCAATAGGCTTTTAGCACATGGCTATACTTCATGTCCTTCCCCCCGTGTCCCATGACCTCCTGAAGGAGCGGGCTTGTTTTCCTGCAGCTCTGCCCTCCAAGCCAAGCCAAGCATCAAGTCTGGGAGATGCTAGGTTCTCTGTGAGTGTTGGTAGGACACAGGCGTTCCTGAATTGGGAAGAGGGTAGAGGCAAGGGAACCATGGGTAGAAGACACTGACTTCGAAGGTTAGAGACTTCAGCTCTGTGTGCTTCTCTTCAGGGAAGGAAGGGAGTCGGGGCAGCTGCTAAAGGGGACCTGTGGTCCAGGAGCACTTTTTGATGTGGGAGAGATGTGGGCATCTGTATGGGCTAACGTGAAGAAACCGGTGGGGAGGAGGCTGACAGTATAGGAGAGAGACAGGATGATGGGATGATCTCAGAGAAGACAGAAAGAGATGTGCCCGGGCCACTGCACAACGGTGTGTGGCGATGGGTGGTGGGGGTACCACAGCTGTTTGTTACTTCTACTCCTACTGCTTATAATCGCAAGATATTAGGTTCAAGATATCCCTGGCATGACATCTGTCTTATTTCCCTGCTTCTGAGACGGCCCCTTGCAGGGGCTGGGGACCAGGGGTGGGACCATGGAGGGTTTACAGCCAGGTCTCGGGGAATGGCTGGGCCTGCCCGTGCGCATGAGCTGACACGACAACCTCCTCTGTGTCCAGGGAGAAGCATGGAGTTGCACTGATTCAAGGAGGTCTTATGTGGCCTGGCCACGCTCCTCCCCTTTAGACTTTAGTTTGTTCCAATTCTTCCTGGATCCCATTGTCTGGAGAACCATATGGCAGCTCTGCACTTTGGGAAATTCGTCTGTCTTCTAAATCCATTTCTCCTTTTTCTATATTGCTCCCTCATGCTTGCTTTGTTCCCCATAGCTCATGCATAGATGTCTTTGCATGCTGCTAAACTTAACCCGCCATACGCTGCATGCTGCATTTATTCCTATCCTCTGCTGGTGGCCGGTGACAAGGGGAAATTGTTGCTCCGTACATGCGATCTGCGTGTGGTTCCGAATGCAAAGGACACAAATGTCAGGAGCTCAGGAGGTGTTATGGGTTGCGGAGGCACTGCTTTTCCTTTCTCTTGATACCAAGAGTAAAAGTCCTGGTGTGTATGTTCAAAATAGCTGGAGGCGTGGCATATGGGTGTCGGCTTACGGGACAACTTTTCAATTGGAGGAGTCTACAGTTTCCACCAGCTGAAGATTCTAACGCCGTACTCACCCACACAGTGATTTTCTCCTGGGTTCCTACTCCAGGCCACAGGCATCACAAAGCTTTGGGATTACTAAGACGGTGGTCCGTGGGCGAAGACAGACAGGAAGGCAGAGCAGAACCTCCACTGTGATGGTGGCGCCAGGGAGGACCCACTGTGGGGAGGGGGTTACACCAGCGAACCCCATTCGGCAGTGAAGCTCTCTGTGGAGACCTTGATTTGATTCCATTTGGGAGGGTGATTTTTGAGATGTGGTCCCCTGGCTTCTAGTGAATTAGGTCTGACTTTTAGCTCACTTCACCTAACTCACAGTGGTTTTATGGGAATTAATTAGGTAAAGGGCTCTTTAGGGGTAGGACCAATCCAAAAACAGGTTCTTTGCTTTCCCTCAAATGATTCGAAGAAGAACCGATGCCAGAGTGGTCAGTTGATCACTTCAAACCTCCTAAGGCCACAGACCCGATAAAATGATTTCTTCATTAAAAAATAACAAAACGCATTTCAGGATCATCCAGATTTTCAGGGCATTTTATTGTGACAGCCCTTTATCACCTTTCCATTGGGGTTGATGGGTAAATGGTGAACAGGGTAGTTAAGCACATTTTCCATGCTACAAGCTTCAGAAAACAGTTTACAAGGCAATTAACTATCGAGCCACTGATTGCGGCCAGTAAGCCCCTATTCCCTGGGAAGGCTCATTGTTCTGGAAAGTCCATTGAGCCTGAGGCTTGCCCATGAAGGAGAGAAGAGACAGTCTTTGTTTCCTTTCTTTCCATTCAGTTTACAAACATCTGAGCACCTCTCGGGTCAGGCGCGGTCCAGGCACGGGGGTCCTGGGGCGCACAAGGGCCACACCCCATCCTAACGCTCCTCGTCACATAGTGAGATGCTCAGGAGAGGAATCCGGCAAGGGAAGCCTTGTGCTGGGACTGAATACCTGATGCTTCAGAAGCCAAGTGGAGAGATACGCAAGAGACTCGAGCCTCAGACTGATTCCCAGAGGTGATGTGTAAGCTGGAAAGTGCAAGAGAAGGAAGTGCTAGCCTCCAGAAGACAGTGTCTGTGTGGGGAGCTGAGGCAGTGTGCATGCCTGGGACGTGGAACACCAGGAGGTGAAGCCGTGAGGAGAGGCAAGTCCGGGGAAGGTGGGGGCTGGGCAGTGCATCTTGGGTTTAGAAAACCCCATGGAGGAGTCTGGTCTTCCATCAGAATCATGGAAGACGGTTTTTAGATCGGTGTTTCGCAAGAGAACTGGTCTGTAATGGAGTAGAGAGAGCTGGCCTGGCAGGCAGGAGACCAGGAGAAGTGGGGACCATGGCTCTGGTGACAGATGGTGGGACTCTAACCTGAGATGGGGCAGCGGGAACAGAGAGACAGAAATGTGACCTGACGGCTGCAGTGTAGGGAGAGCGGGGGATGTCAGAACTGATGTCCAGGTCTTGGTGGGTGGCAGGTTCTTTTGCTGGGACGACAGGGCAGAAACCAGAACAGCCAGGTCCCAGAGAGGTAGTGCTGAGTCCACCTCCGGACATGTCAAATTTCAGGAGCTTGTGAGATCACCCAAGACAGGTGGATGCTATCGTGAGTTGAATTGTTTCCCCCCAAGAGATAGGTTCAAATTCTAACCCCTGGTGCCTGTGAGTATGACCTTACTTGAAAACGGGGTTTTTGTGGATGCAACCAAATTAAGATGAGGTTGTCCTGGACCGGAGGGACCCTGATCTAGTGTCTGGCGGCTTTCTAAGAGAAAGGGAAGGGAGCCCTGGATACAGACCCAGGGAGAACCCCACGTGATCACAGAGGCAGAGACAGACCCACGTCAAGGATTGCCGGCAGCAGCCAGAAGCTAAGAGAGGAGGAACCAGCCTTACCAACATCTTGATTTCTAACTTTGGGTTTCCAGAACTGGGAGAAATATTTCTGTTTTCAGCAACCGAAGTGGTGGCCCCAGGACATTGATACAGTTGAATAGATGGGATCTGAGAGAGAAGTCTGAGCTGCAGATGCAGGTCTCAGAGCATCAACCAGCAGGAGGGCTGGTGAAACCCTGGGGACGTGGGAGCAGGCTGTGCAGGGAGAGTGGGGTGAGAACCTTGAAGGCACCAGACGAGGATCACCATCTCCCTCTGGGGAGGGAAACCTCCTGACACCCCAGGCAATTTCTGCAATTATCTAAGAGTGCAGGTGTTGCCCTGAGACAGCCCTTTCTAGAATTTACTGTGTGTTCAGGTCACCTGGGAATCCTGCTAAAATACAGACTCAGACTCGGGATGTCTGGGGCTGGGGGTGAATCCTGCATTTCTAGAGCTCCCCACTGGCCCCTGGGTTAGTCTGGAGATGAGAAAAATCTAGAGAGGTCCCACTAGGGGGTGGCTCCTATCTTGAAGCCAAAGGAGAAGGCACAGCAGGAAGGTGGCCTTGCTGCCAGAACCAGCACCGTGGAGGGAGCAAGAGTGAGAGCCAAGCCGTGCGCGCTGGCTGGTGCAAAGGCGGAGTGTCTGTGGTCACAAGAAGAAGTAGAGGCCTGGAGCAGGTGCGAGCCAGACAGCAGAGGTTGGTTGGCAAAGGGCAGGCTGAGTCCTGCAGCTCCTGAGCAGGTGCGGCCACGGTGACAGAGGGGCGCACTGTGCAGCCTCAGGAGCAGCCAGCGGCCCAGAAGCCACCTGGCCGCGGGATGGCTAGGCTGCCTCCGAGCAGGAGGAACAGGGGGCCTCTCGGCAGCAGAGGCCGAGGGCAGGTGGAGGCCCGGCAAGGAGTCGGCTTTCCCTGACCACACCCCTGGAAGAGAGAACCCACAGGCCTGGAGGGGCCGAGGTGCCTGTAGAATTTGGGGACAGATGGGGCCACCGAAGAGATGAACCTCTGGGTGGACGCGGAGGGAAATGACGGGCTCCCCGTGCTACTGGGGAAGCAGGTAGATCTAAGGTAGAAATATGGGGAGAGAAAAATCCCAGGGGAGCGTTGGGGTTGACCAGCGTGCTGAACCCCACCCTATTCTGTTCACTTCGTTTCCTGTGTTCAGGCAGCGGAGGGCTTGGCTCGGGCATCGGGAAGCCTGGGGCTGGCCTGCTGCTGACACCTGACGCACAGTTCAGGGGCAAGAGGTTCCAGCCCGCCTCATCCGCCGCCCCCGCAGCCCTCCGCCTCCCTTGGCCTCCGAGCCCCCTGCACCCACAGAGGTGGCGCCACTGCTTGTCCAGTGGTTTGACTTTTTGGCGCATGGTGGGGGGGGGGGCGCTCAGATCAGGTGCTCAGTGAAGGTCCCGCGGAGGGTGCTGTAAACACCACGCGGGTTGGGGTGGAGACAGAATCGCTCATGCACGTAAGCTTGGAGGTGGTTCGTGTTTGCAACGCTGTCAGGTTGGCCACATCTCAAAGATTGCACTCAGGGCCCGGGCCTCCCTCTCGGCGAGAATGAACCAACCCATGGGAGGGATTTGGAGACAATCCTTGCCAATGGGTTTCATCCATTGAATATACTGAATATATCTCCCGGGAAGGCCGAGACTTCCCGCCCCGCCAAGACCGCAGCCCGCTGATGGCAGTGCAGGGGCCGCTGGGCCTTGCCATGACCTTGCTGGGCCTCGGGGGGCGGTGGGCCTTGCCATGACCTTGCTGGGCCTCCGGTGACGGGTGGGCCTCAGGCGCAGAGAGCTCGGGCCGGCGGGCGCTCTCCTCCTCGACAGAAATGGCCCGGCTCCCAAACACATGGTTTATGGCCGAAATGGAAAAGCTCCCGAGCGCCATCAATGACACTCTCACGGCTTATAAAGACATGTGGGTTCTTTTCCAGAAAAAAATAAGGCTGCTGCCATTTCCCCCCCCCCCAAGCCATAAATGATTCAAATGTCAAGCTCGTCTGTGCCTTATGCTAGGAGGGCATATTAACTTATCAAAGAAGCCAGCGCATTACAGGCTGCTTGCCTTCTCCCACAACTCCATATTTATGTTTGAAATCTCAGGATATGTTACCTGCACTCGCCACCTCCCCTTCCTCCATGGGAGATTTATAACGCAGCCAGCCGGCAGAAGAGGGACAAAGAAGTAAATATAGTAATATGACAGATTTATTTTGATGTGTTTTATGTGCTTGTGATCTTGCATGCTTTATGTGTTTCTCCATATCTGCTTCTGTCGTTCTTTTCCTGCTTTTCACCCCTTTTTAACAGCAAGTTCAGTAAGTTCTTGGACGGGAGGGCCTGGGGAAAGAGGGAGGAAACCATGCCTTATAACCAAGCTTATTTGGTTAATCGTTACACTTTTCTTTTTTTTTTTTTTAACCTGCAATTTGGTAATTTCTGTCATATTCACGCCTAGCTCCTGGCAACATTTTTGTAGGAGAAATGAGTCATTTCTTTTTTTCTATTTTCAGTCACTGTTTTCTGTGGGATGTTAGGAACCTTCATTCCGGGTCTTGATTGATCTCCTTCCTGCACGCTGTTCGCCTCTCTCTCCCGAGTTCCCACAGGAGGTGGCGCACTGGTCCTCTTCGAGGCAGGGGCCAAACCAGAGGTAGCCCTCAGTGTGCGTGTCCTTAGAACAAAGCCATGGGCTGGGAGGCATCCGAGGCTCACCCCTGACAGCCTGGCCGGGGCAGGTGAGGGGTGGGCCTGGGTCTGCTGGAGGGAGGCGTCTCTGATGTGATAGGATGCTCTCTGCATCCAGAGGGCCACTTAGCCCCGTTGAAATTCCTTGCCAGAGTGGTGATCAGAGGAAGGGATGGGAAGGGCCCAGGCCGAGCATTGCTTTGATGGCCCAGAGGCTGCCTGCCATGTAGCCCTAGCCCAGTGTCACGTGCAGCACTTGTGGAAAATTGTAGAGCAAAGATACGTGGGAGTCAGTTGGCCTCAGGGTGATGAATGTCTAAGTGCATCATTGGAGACTCACTTTGGGTGCCCAAGACAGCTGACAGGAGGCTCATAGAGTCTTTAGCAATGTTGCAAAATCACTTAGCATCAAAATCCCAGGACAGCCCCAGCATTTTTGTAATCTTAAGCAAAATAGGCTTAAGGAAAACAAAAAAACAGAAAACAAATTCTTTGCAGGGTATCTATGAAAATGACTAGAAAGAGCTGCTGGAAATATGTGGGTTCCCCTCCCCCAGGATAAGTATTTTGTAGTACTTTCTGCTAGGCACCAAAACTTTGGTGGACCCCAACTTGTAAAACTTCGGGGGCGATGAGACCAGAGGGCTTGCACTGCACGTGTCACCAAAAGCCACAGGTGATGGGTGCCCACCCTTGCTGTGATGACAGCACGGGGCTGGCCCCAGCCTCACGCAGAGCCTGACCCTGTCACAGAGGCTGAGCCACGTCGAGGCATCACCACCAATGGGGCCGGATGGGGGTGACAACCTGTGAGTGATTTGTCACTTCTCCCCAGCACAGTGAAGGCTCATTCCTAGCTTCACAAAATTGCAGAAGACGCCAGCGATGCTAAAAACATACACGGGTGGACAGGTTGTTCCTGTGGGTGTCATTACGTGTCTGTGATGTGAAATGATAAAAAATATTAAGGGGACTTTTATGTTGTAACAAATGAGGAGCCGTGTGCTGGACGGCCCGGAGTGGAGGCAGATGAGTCTGGAGGGGCAGCGTGAATACTCGACGTGAGAGGATGAGAGAGCCGCAATTCGCAGCGACCTTCACCTTGCCATCCATCCTGCCTTCATTATGATCGCTATTCCCTCAGCTTGAATATTCGATATTTTCAACTCATTAAAGGAAGAGAATTTTTTAAAAAATAGATTGCCCCCAGATTTTCTACAAATGGCCACTCGGAAGATTATCGGGGCCCCTTTGCCACTCGCGGCTCTATCACTTTCCTCGGGATAACGAATGAGCGTTTGGGGTGTTTCATCTGCTCCAACAATTTCCCAGTTTCCCATGGATCAGCGGTGACAGGAAACCCCAGGTAAGGATGACGGAAGGAAAATGAAAAGACTTAATTTTGAAAAGCTCCTAAACGCCTCGAGCCTTGTCTTCCACATTTTTCAGTGACTGAGTGCTTGGAAACATGCATGCCTCTGGCTTAAACGTGATGATTAAAAAAGAAAATTAAGTATTCTGTTTATACCGGGGGGGATACCTGCTTAAAACGTCCTGCCTGATGGGGAGCGGTGAGCTAAGGACGTTGGAGCTCTGGGCCCTGGATTGCGAGATGCCCCCCACAGGTGCACAGCCTCCTCCATGACGCCAAGGCCACAGGGCACACGGTCCCCCGGTTGGTGGCAGCGGTGGCAGGAGCAGCTCTCGCTCACAGTCCCCCGTCAGGGATCCAGCGGCCCCCTTTGGAAATTCGCCCATCAGTCCCCCTGCTGTCCTGGGTCAGACATCCCACTACTTCTGGAAGTTTGCCCTAACAGTTACAATTTGGGGAAAAAGAAGGGGGGGCAAGGTAAAAAGCCATCATTGTCATCCACCTTCAAGGAAGAATTATGTTGCCTTTTTCTGAGAACCACAACTAGTCATTTTAAATTCTCACAGACGATAAATTATAAATGCTGTGCAGAAGATCCTGGTCTTGGCCTCCAGGTTCTCAGAAGCTGATGAAAACCCGGAACGAGTGTGAGAACTTTCTCTTCCTCTCAGGTTCACTTTGTCCGTGGGTTCTTCCACATCCTCCTTCGTGGCTTTGTGGCCGAGTGGGTCCCACATGGAGGAGTTTGCTTTGGGATGTTTACTTCTTGCTCCAAACCGTCTGTTACTATCCATGGTCAAGATTTTACTCATCCCTGTTTCAAAGGAAAATTTGCATCTCTCTCTTAGACTCCATGAAATGCTGAATGCTGCGTCGAGTCAACCCAAGAAGGCCACAGGGTGGGAATAATATTTGAACAAATGTTCATGGAGAGTAGAAGGGGTGTTGAGGTGGCTCCCACTGTGGGCTGTTCTGTATTCCCCACCATGCTGTATCCTTTCTCTGGGACCAACCTTCTCTGTGAGCTTTAGCGATGGCAGGTTACCTTGAGCCAGTTCTGAGAGGAGCCATTCTTACAGAAGTTTGTTGTGGTTGTTGTGCTTGTTGTTGTTGTGTTTTTTTTTTTTAATCCTAATTCTATTCTTTTTTTAATTCTAATAGTTCTGGTGGACTTACATCCCAAAAGTGATTGAAAGAAAAATAAATGGAACATCAGTAATGAAATTCCTAGCCTGGAAAAAAAATGGCAAAAATGGAGAGGGAAAGAAACAACAAATGTTGGAGAGGTTGTGGAGAAAGGGGACCCCTCTTACACTGTTGGTGGGAATGCAAGTTGGTGCAGCCACTTTGGAAAACAGTGTGGAGGTTCCTCAAAAATTAAAAAATAGAGCTACCCTATGACCCAGCAATTGCACTCCTGGGTATTTACCCCAAAGACACAGATGTAGTGAAAAAAAGGGACCTATGTACCCCAACGTTCATAGCAGCAATGTCCACAACAGCCAAACTGTGGAAAGAGCCGAGATGCCCTTCAACAGACGAATGGATAAAGAAGATGTGGTCCATAGATACAATGGCATATTACCCAGCCATCAGAAAGGATGAATACCCAACTTTTACATCAACATGGATGGGACTGGAGGGGATTGTGCTCAGTGGAATAAGTCAAGCAGAAAAAGTCAATTATCATATGGTTTCACTTATTTGTGGAACATAAGGAACAGCGTGGAGGACATTAGGAGAAGGAAGGGAAAAATGAACGGGGGGAAATCGGAGGGAGAGATGAACCACGAGAGACGATGGACTCCAAGAAACAAACAGGGTTCTAGAGGGGAGGGGGGGATGGGTGAGCCCGGTGATGGGTACTAAGGAGGGCACGTACTGCATGGAGCACTGGGTGTTATATGAAAACAATGAATCATGGATCACCACAGCAAAAACTAATGACGTATTGTATGGTGACTAACATAACATAATAAAATAAAAAAAAAGAAAACCTAAAAGAGAAGAAATGCAGACAAACAATTGATATAATTTGACATCCATCCATGTTGAAACTCTTAGCTTTGTTATAGAATAGTACTTCTTTGATAAAGAGCACCTAAAAAAAAAAAAAAGGGAAGTATGGGTTTACTTCTGATATGGAGGGCTTTTTTCCCCTAGTATATGGATGGATTTAATGTTGATTCCCGCCTTCTCTCTTGTGGGGAGGGAGCTGTGCACTCAGGGCCGGGTGGAGTGGGGTGTGGAGATGAAACTGGTGAGGGGGTTTGAGAAGTGTCGACACTGAGCTCTTCCTGCCTGTACATTACTTGGTGATGGTTTTCTTTTGAAAGGTCTCACATTTTAAGAAAAAAAATTCTATTGATTTTTCCATTGTGTGAAGGTTTTTCTCTCAAGTATGCAAATGATTTAAATAGAGGCATAAAGATATAACTGCAATTTTCATAGAGGAGATTTGAGAGTAAGCATTATTTTGGACCCCTTGATGATGAGAGAGTTATAATGTGGCCTCTTATTCTTGGATTTATGAGACACACCAAGTGGAGTGGTCTATTATTTCATGGTCTGAAGTAGAACAGTCTAGAAGAAACATAGTGGGTGAGAATGTACAGGCAGAATGGCGCAGATACTGGAGCTTTGTGCTCATTTCTGACTTTGGTCTGCAGGTGAAACCCGGGGAGTGTAGGCAGGTAGTACCTCGGTGCTGGCCAGAGTGGGCAAGGCTTTGGAGACGCGGTGGTGCCGGACTGTGCCCGTGAGGTGTACGCCTAGGGAACTCTGGGCTGCATCTGTTCTTCCTTCCTGGGGGTTATTTCCTGATGATTCCTACGGCCAGCGATGGGGGTCAACTCAGCAGTCCTTCCATTTCCTGGGAGCTTTGCTCAGAAAGTATCTATCGACCTCCTCCCGTTCTAGCAAACACTTCCAGAGCACCTTCTATGGTCCAGGCACTGTTCCAGGACTGTAGAAGCATGAGCCATTTGAGGGCGCACAGCGCCTGTGGGGGGAGCAGGGGTGTGAGGGGGCCAAGGCAGGGGTGTGATGGTGTCTTCACGTGGGGGACATGGTGTGGGGGGGTGCAAGATCCATGAAACAGTCCGGGATAGAGAATGACAGTGGGGTCCAGCAGGGACAGGGACAGCAACCTACCCACTAGAAAGGAATACTCCTCCACCCCCCATAAAAGGAAGGCCAGATCCATGACTGATGTCAAATCCACTTGGAAGGTACCTGATAAACACTGTATCAGAAGACAAAGCCTCGACATCAGGACTGAATGATTACCATTTCAGGTTAGATAATTCGACCGTGATGTTCCATGTATTTTTTTTTTTCTTTGTCAATCCCCTTTGGCACCTTAGTTCAGCAGAACCTTCAGCAGTTCAGCAGTGCGCTGATGGGGGTGGGTATTGTAGGGAGGGAACCACCTGCAGAAAAGATGCAGAGTCCGTGAGGAGCGCTTCTAGCCGGAACCACTGCCCTACAGCCGTGTTCGGAGCAACACGCAAGGAGGATGTTGCCCGAGGGCGAGTGGGAGGGCGGGTGGCAGCCAGGTAATTCCTGGTCTTGAAGATTTTTAAGGATTGTGAATTCTTTTTCTTTGCAAAGCAGGTCATTGAAAAAAAATCTAAGCAAGAGAGGGACAGGATCTATAAGCAGGGTTGCCAGATAAACACAGGATGCCCAGTAAAATGGGATATTCTGATAAAGAGGAAACAAATTTTTAGTATAAGTATATGCCAAATATTTCATGGGACATACTTTCCCTCCCCCAAACAGCTTTGCTGGGATAGAATTCACATAACATACAATTCACTCATGTAAAGTGTGGAATTCAATGTGTTTGCTATATTCAGACATGTGCAGCCATCACCACAGTCAATTTGAGAAAATATTCTTCACCTAAAAAATCCCAAATGAACATACGCCTTTAGCCATCATCTCTCTGTCTTCCCAGCCCCACTGTCCGGAATCTAGTCCAGAGCTTCCACTAATCTGCTTTCTTTCTCTATAGATTTCTGTAGTTTGGACTTCACCCGAGTGTCCACGGAGAGAAGAATATACAATACATCCGTGAACTTGGGCTCATGGCAAGAAAAGGGAGATCCTGATCAGAGCCCTGGGAACTGGGGGACCCATCAGTTCTGTTTTTTAATTTTGGGGAATAATCACTAAGAGGGAATCCCAGAAATTACAGCTCAGGGGTGACAGCCCTGATCTCCATGACATAGCGGCCGTTCCCTTCTGCGAATCGGTGGGGCTGAAACCACTCGAGGTCCATCATCCTGACACCAGGGCCGGCCAGGGGACTTCACCTTCTTCCAGTGTCAGCGGTTGGTTTAAAACCAAGAAAGAAAACCAAGCCGCTTGTCTTCCAACTTCCCTCTTCCGGGGGTGGGACTGTGTTTTCATGGCTTCTACTCCCAGAGAAAGAAAGCTGGGGTTTTATCGTGTGTTGTTCTGTGTCCCACAGTCAGGACCCCAGGAAAAGCTGGGCTGGGGATGAGACCCATCCTAGAAACCTGTTGAAGAGAACCATGTTTGCGTGAACATTGAAGAGCATGCACGCCCAGCTGTCTAAGGCTGCTTGGGTTTCCTAGAGCATGTCTTGGTTTTCCTTGTTCCTGGTAACCCTCTTGAGTTATGACCTTCTTGGGTCAGGTCTGTATGATCGGGTAGAGTATGTTCTACTTAACAGATAAGAACAGCCATACAGGAAGCAGGAAAAACCCCATGTCCCAATAGTCGAAATGGACTCCACGGGGCCCTTAATGAATGTGTGTAGCTTGGTTACCATCTTCGCATGCCATTTCTTCTGACCCAGTTCAGCCCGAAGAATTTAGCAGGAAGAGCTAGATGTACAGAGGGAAAAAAAAACCTAAAAGGGGCCGGAAGCACTGCTGAACCAGTGCCCTCCCAGTCTGCTCAGAGCAACTGAGGCCGGGCACTGTGGCCAGCCATTCCACTCCCAGTTCTGACCTTGAGCCCCAAAACTTCTGGGCATGCAGGGCCACAAAGACTCTTTCGTGATGTCAAGGAACATTGTGTTTGGAGGAGCTGCTTATTGTTCAGCCTATGGCCACTGCCTGTCCTCCAACTTCTCAAGGTGGGGAGTGTCTGGAATGAGGATGGGCATGGACCCACGATGCCAGGAAAGAGATACTTGGACCTTTCCAAAGGCCAGCTGCCTCTTGGCCTCAAGTCAGGGGATGGAGACTGCAGGGAGAGGTGCAGTTGGTTTCTCTATGACATAGGACCGAGTTCCCCATACTTCCTTATTGCAGGGCTGTGAGTGACCTTCGGAAGCACAGGAACATCGCCCCTGGTCCATCCTCCTGAAGCCGCCCCAAGGCCATCTAGGGGGGCCGGCAGGTGCCACATGCACTTGCAGGGTACTACCGCGTGACCTGGATGAGGCAGTCTCCATCTTGGGGGTGGCCATTTGAATGTATCCTTCCCATAGTGCCTCCCCCAGCACTACCTCCCTGCCCCCACCAACCATCATTCCCTTGGGGAGGTGAGGACGGGGAGGTCCCCTCTACCCTCACATAGGGAGGAGAATCGGGAATCCTTCGGTGGGCTTGGAGTCATCTCCGCGTATAGCCATGCTTTTATATTTCTGAGCATAATTATTTCTAATATGAGCCTTGAAACTGTTTCTGATTTTTCCTTCCTCTGCTAGTGATTTATTAATAGATGCGCTGGCAGTCCCTACCTCAGAGGAGTTTTTTATCTGCCAGTTGTAAATATAAGGTAGGCAAATCCAGCCAGCCATTCACCCGATATCTGCAATCCAATTGAAGTGGTCACATAATAAATTAAACACACATTTGTGCTAGCAAGTGTCAGGCTTCATAGGGCCCCGTGTAACCACATCGCGGCCTTCTAGTGCCCCTTACAGGTGTCTGGATAGGAGGGGCACTCAGCAGCCAATCAGCAGAATGCAGAGCTTGCTGCTCTCCTTGGAAACTCCCCAGGCAAATGGCTCATCCTGCAGATGACAGGCTTGGGCAGAAATAGCAGCTTGTGAGTCTGACTTGTAGAAATAAACAAGGCCTTTCATTTGCCTCCCCCTGCCAACCTTCTGCCTCTCTTCCTCCTGATGTTGGCCACAGAAGAAGGCATAGAGTCTTAATAGAGAGCAATAATTTTACCTTGTTAGGAAATGGATTTAACCTGGCCTGGTTGTCTTTTTGAAATAAGTCCATGGCGCAGCAGGCACGGTGAAAAGTTTATACTTCGGGGAGCTCGGAGACAAGCTGGAAGCAGCAAAAGGGCAAGTTACTAAAATAGATAGTGTCGTTGGCTGGGGTTCAGCCACTGGGCTGCGCGCAGACACCGGGTGTCAATTACAGCAACTTGGGCCACCTATTTGCAGGGGGTGTGCGGCCAGGTAGGGCAGGCTGAGGGCTGAGAAATCCACCCTTTGGACTCATTTTACCTTTTCTGTCAGCGGGGGAATGGAGCTGATATTGAGCCAGATAAAACACCATTTCTACGCTGGGATAATGATATATAATTTCTGGACAATTGGGAGCTGGGTTAGCCTGCACACCTGTCTACTTCTGATCAACGCATGCACCCCCTGAAGGCAAGCAAGATCTGGAGGGCCTGAAATGGTCTCCAGATCATACACATGCCACTCAAAATGTTTGCCTGTTGAGTGGGACTGAGCACCAATTCGTGGAGTGGACTTGGTGCCCCAGATCCTGTGGGTGGAGGCAAAACCCACTAAATGTGGGGCAACAGTCAAGGAGGGCGAGGGTCCTGGGGATAACCTTGTTTTCAGCTACTCACTTAAATGAGAGGAGTGGAAGGAAAGGACAAAAGTCCGAATGAGCCAGATGCTTTGTTTGCTTTGGAAATATTCTTCAAATGAAGCCATTTGATACAAATTGGAGACAGTAGAGTCTTTTAGGTTTGCATTGGTAAGAGAGAAGAAGGTATTTGCAGCTTAGGAAGGAGGTGAATTTGACAATGAGACTGTGTGTTAACTCCAAGGCAGTAAAATAAAATATTCGCAAGGCAATTGCTCAGTAAGCTTTAAAAATATCTGTGTGAAATATTCACATGATGAAAAGGAGCTTAGCAAACCCAAAACTAGCAGAAGGAAGGAAATCATAAAAAAACAGAACAGAGATAAATTAGAGAATAGAAACACAATAGAGAGAATTGATGAAACAGAATTTAATTCCTTGAAAAGATTGACAAAGTTGACAAGCATTTAGCTAGATGGACCGGAAAAAAGAGAAGACTCAAGTTTCTAAAGTCAGAAATGAAAATGGGGCATTACTACCGATTCTAGAGAAATACGGAGGATTAGAAGAGTGTACTATGAACAAGTGTGCCCAACAAATTGGACAAGCTAGATGAAACAGACAAATTCCTAGACACAAAACCTACCAAGACCAAGTCACAAAGAAATAGAAAATCTGAATAGACATATCTCTCATAGGGAGATTCAATCAGAGACCAAAAATCTCCCAGTGAAGGAAGACCCTGGATCTAATGGTTTCACTGGTAAATTTTATCAAACATTTAAAGAAGAACTAATACCAATTCTTCCGAAAACTTTCCTAAAATTTGGGGAGGAGAGAACACTTCCTAACTCATCGTCTGAGGCCAACATTGTCCTGAAATCAAAGCCAGACCAAGTCACCACCAGAAATAAAACGTTGATGCAAAAATTCTTGACAAAATGCTCGCAAATCAAATCCAGCAGCATATTAAAAGGATTATACGCCATAACCAAATGGGATTTACTTCTGGAATGCAGGGATGATTCAACATACGGAAATCAGTCAGTGTGATATACCACGTTCACAGAATGAAGGAAAAAAAAAACCCATATGGTATTTCAATTGAGGCAGAACAGGCATGTGACAAAATCCAACACTTTCATGATGAAACATTCAAACTAGGAATAAAAGCAAATGATATCAACATAATAAAAGCCACATAAGAAAAACCCACAGCAAACATCATACTCAGTGATGCAAGATCAGGAAGAGAGAGAAGGCATGGAATCGGGCAGGAACCCTCGCCCCTGCTTCCAAACACACTTTGAAAATCAGCTAAAGATGAGGGATAAAGATTAAGTGTAAAAATATAGCCCCCCCCCTGCAAGGGTACTAGAAGAGACTATAGGAGTATGTTTTATACAATCTGGGAGTGGGGACAAACTTTCTATGTAAGACACCAAAGGCAGATGTCCCAAAACGCACCACTGTAGACTTGACTAAATATCAAACGTCCTTCCCCCACATATCAGCTCAAACACCGTACATGAGGCTGCACAGCAAGTGAGAATTTGGGGGGACGTGAGCTACCTATAGGATCAGTGGAAGCTTCAGTACCTAACGTATATTTTAAAAAATGAACAAATTAATGAGAAAAATATAAAGATGCTCATAGAAAAACAGGTGGTAAAGAGGTCGTGAAGAAAATGAAGACCACAAATGGACCGTGTAGGAGAAAAAATACTTCTAATTCAGTAGTCACATTATGGCAAGATTAGTCATCTTTAAAATGAGTAAAAATAGTGTGTGTGTGAGAGAGTAGAAATTGCTAGTCTCGAAGAGCTGGTAGAAATGTTAATGAATACAGCATGTCTGGGGGACAATTTTGACAATATGTCCCAAGCACCGTAGAAGAGGACACAGCCTTGACCCTGCTATTGCACGTGTAATGGCGGACGAGGGATTTAGTCCGGGAGCTGCGCCGAGACCACCATGAAGTGGGCTCACTCACAGGTGTTTGCTGCAGTGTTTGACAACGAAGCATTGGAAACCACTTATTTGTTCAGAAACACAGGATTACTTAGTAAACAGCAACACGTTCATGTCAAAGCAAACATTGTATCACCGAAGATCAGTGATTCTCAAACTGTGTTCCTGGCAACTCTCGGGGGTTCCTGGGGGACCCCTTCAAGGCTGGCTGGAGAGCAGCTGTGGGGGCTATCCTCCTGATTTGTTTTTAACCAACGTGAAAGACTTAGTTTGAACAAAACTTTCCTCACTTTAGGAAGGTTTAAAGCCACCGCGGTCCAGCGATGTGTAGGTGCTTGGGAAGTTGTCCCAGAGGCAGTTCTGTTTTAAAGGCCATTTATGGGATGGTGCCAGGGCACGATTCGCCACTGTGTCTGTAAGCACGCATGCCCATGGTGGAGATCCCAGGGCTGATAGCTTTGCACCTGTCTCCCTGACCAGGACCCCTTCCCCGGGGCTCCCCGCTCTGTGCTCTGCACCTCCGGCTCCCCCAGCCCTGCTCAGCACGCCCCCTGGCACCGTTGCTGGATGCCCCATGCTCTGGGGTTAAAGCTGGGCTCCCAGCCAGGCTGCTCGAGACCGCACCCGCCCTACCTCCTATTTCTGTGACTAGGCAAGCTCCACTGTGCCTCAGTTTACTCATCTGTAAATGAGTAACTGGTGAGGAGTAAATGAGAACAAACTCATTTGGCCTTGGATATTAACTGTATGTGCATATAATGCTCATTATATGTATATATATTTATATATATTCAATACTACACACTTGTAAATGTATATTTATACTCATATTTATAATACTCATTATATACATATTTATTTATATTCCTTTAATCCCACACATAGGATGGTATATATACGTATATAAAATAATACTTACATATATATTTTGATACATGGCACAAAATATCCATGAATTACATATAGGAATCATAGATATTTCTGTGCATATATTAAAACGTATTTATTTATATGTATATATGTGTGTGAGTTTGTGTAATGAGTGAAATGTGTTAACAGCGCTTATCTCTTGGTAGAAGGATATTACAAATTCTTTAATATATACTTTCTGAATCCTACCTCATAGCACCTGGAGCATCGTAAGCACTCCAGGTATGGTTAGCTATTACTATGACTGTCTCTTTACTTTTTATGTCAGACCCTGTCCTTCCTCTGCTCGAACTCCTGCCAGCACTTTCCTGTCTCCCTCAGAATAAAAGGCAATACCTCACACAGCCCTTGGGACACTCTGTGATCTGGCCCTGCTGCCTCTTGGACAGACCTCACCTTCTACCACTTTCCCCTGGACCGTCTGGCTCTGACTTATCCTCAGACAACCTGGTGTGTTCCACCTCAGGCGCTTTGCATGTGCTGTTTCCACGGAACCTTGCTTGTCGCCTCAACCCCCTGCTCAGTAACACTTTATCGGAGATACCTTCCCCAGACCAACAATTTAAGAGTACTGCCCTCCATCTCTCTTGGTATGATATTCTGCCGAGCGTTTGGAGTGTATTGCCCTATGACCTAGTGTTCACGCACTACTGAGTTCCCACATTGAAATGCAAGTTCCATGAGCCTTGTTGTGATGCTTGGGTGTCCACTATGTAAAAACATGTTGAGCATATAGAGGAGCCTCAGCAAGGATTTATGTAGTGGATGCCATGTGCCAACATTGCTTATCTCTGCGTATGATCTCTTCTTTTCATTTATTTGGTTTGTATGTATTGTACTTATTTTTATCAACGAACATAAAACAAATGATAGTTATCTATCATTTCTGACAACGAAGCATTGGAAACCAGTTGAAGAATGAGGACAATCTGAGAGCCAGTGGGAGTCATCTGAACATAGCAATTTTAAAATTTTGGAACCAGTTATCCTCATTAATCTGCCTACTCATAGATGTGGGCTACCACGTGTGTCTTTTTTTTTTTTTTTTTTGAGAGAAAGAGAGAGAGAACATGTGCACACATGAGCAGGGAGAGGGGCAGAGGGAAAGGGAGGGGGAGAGAATCTCAAGCAGACTCCCCGCTAAGTTTGGATACTGACATGGGGCTCGATCCCAGGATCCTGAGATCATGATCTGAGCCGAAATCAAGAGTCAGAAACTCAACACACCGTGTCATCCAGGCACCCTGTGTGTGTGTCTTATTTTGAGGTTATTTCTGCCCCCTAAGATGGACATGTCCTTATAGATCATGTTTTTTTCTCTATGTATTTAAATAATGAGATTCTCTTTTCCTTTCCACACACAAACTCTTACTTGAAAATAGAGACTGTTAACAAATAAAGACAGGGAATATACTAAACCTACTTTCGCATTATCTAGTTGTCTGCACTGAGTCGCGGGCCCTGTGCACAGAGTGGGAACAAGGTTAGTAAAAAAAAAAGGAGGACAAGGGGAAAGATCACATTCAAGAGCTAGAGAAATTGCACTTGCCTAGAAGCTCAGTTAATTTTAGAAAACATTAGAAATTCTTAGCAGAAGATCTGCTATGTCATTTTCTGGGCCTTTGTTAAATAAATATCAAAAATTTCAAGACAGTGACGGGAGAGCCATCTTTTCTTAGTTGGGGGATCCTGCACAATGTCCCAGATTGCTGGCGAATTGAAATCACATGGCATCCATCCCCTGGCTGATAATGAAGACAGGAGACATGGACCCAGCATACTGAGGCTTTCAGAATGTTCCAGGAAAAGGAATTGCCTCTGACATTTGGATGGAATCCATTCATTTTTCTGACTTGTGAAAAGGGAGGGGCTGAATGTCGCTTGCTGGAGAAATGGCCCCTCCTGGCTGGTGACAAGATGGCGGTGGTGCTGGTCAGGGCTGGACAGCTGGTCAGGGCCCCCGGGGCACAGCTGCGGGGGGCGTGGCCTGTGCTCACTGCCACGCCTACTCAGGGGATGGAAGGAGGCAGAACGAGGTACAGCATGTGTGCCCATCAATCCAAAGGCCAGGAATGCAAGAAAGGACGGGATAATGCAGGGAACATCGGGGAAGTGGTATAAACCCGTCTGCACGGCAGGATTCACAGCTGGTGGAAGAGTCAAAAATGGAGTCAAAGAAACTCATGGAAAAATCATCTGGAATGGACCTTGCCTTCAACACTTCCTGCGATCCTAGCATGTTCTCCATCTTTCAGGAGTTTGGCTATACTATTGTTTGACTCTCCCTCGCCCTCCACCTCCCATTTTCATCTGTTCTCTTTAATTCCTGCGTTTGGCTTCTCCTGGTTTAATTTCGTGGTGTCTGTCATGGGTAGCATCTCATTAATAGGGCGCATTCTTCGGTTCTTCTTTAGCAAAAGATGATCCATGACCCGCTCTCAGCGTGCGGCTTTGCAGAGCTGGCTTCTGTTCCAGATGACTTGCTGAGTTAGCGGTCTTGGCTGGGCTAGTGAGCAGTCCTCCCGAGCTCCATATGCACGCGGATGCTAATTAATGAGGAGGACCCTCCACAAGCTCACATGGGGTGACATCAAAGTTTCTGTGCTTCTCTCCAAAGGACTGGATCTTTCAAAAGCCTCTTTCATTCCTTTTTTTCCCTCTGCCTTCTCGAGAGATCTTTTTCTCCCTCTCACCTGGCTCTCTAATCCATTCACCTTCTAGCCACATAGTGGCCAAGGCTTCCATCTGTCACCAAGTCATCACCGCACTCCTTAGACACCAAGGCATCCATATAAAGTGACCGCTTCAGTGCCAGGCCCAAAGATGCACCTGTGAGTAGTGATCGCTGCTCTTGAGGTTGCTGTGTGGTTCCTATTATCATTAGGCAGATGGAATTCACCTATGGAAAACTTATGCATGCTCAATTTTTTTTTTGGATTTATTAAAAAAAGGCTGACCACAATGTGACCTGGCTTCAGACACACTATGGTGGTGACTATGTGAAAACAAAACAAGACAAAACAAAATAAAACCAAAACAAAGTGTTGGCAAGGATGTGGAGAAATTGGAACCCTTGTGCACTGTTGGTGGGGAAGTAAACTGGTGCAGTTGCTGTGGAAAATGATATGGTAGCTCCTCAAAAAATTAAAAAATATAATTACTATGTGATCCAGCAATTCCACTTCTGGGTCTACACCTGAAAGAATTGAGAGCAGAGGTTGTCAAAAGGTGGAATCGACCCCAGTGTCCATCAAAGATGGTTGAATAACCATGATAAGGTTATGTACATCCAGTGGAATATTATTCAGCTTTAAAAAGAAAGGAAATTCTGAAAATGCTACAACATGGATAAATATTGAGGGTAGTACGCTCAGTGAAATAAGACAGTCACAAAAGGGCAAATACTGCATAACTCCACCCACATGAGGTTCCCGGATTTGTCAAATTCATAAAGACAGAGAGAAGAATGGTGGTTGCTGAGGGCTGGAGGGAGGGCCATGCCGATAGGGAGCTATTGTTTAATGGGTATGGGGTTTTAGTTTTGCAGAATGAAGAGTTTTAGGGATGGATGGTGGAGTGGGTTGCAGAACATTATACTTCATGCCACCAAACTGGACACTTACACATGGTTAAGATGGCAAATTTTATGTTATTGCATTTTACCACAATTAAAAAAAAAAAAAAAAAGAAACCTGAATGTCTAGATGAAGTCCTCATACGAAATATTGTATTTTTAAAATTTTGGGGTTTTTTAAAGATTTTATTTATTTGAAAGAGAAAGAGAGAGAGCAGGAGGAGGAGCAGAGGGAGAGGGCCAAGCAGACTCCTTGCTGAGTGCAGAGCCCGATGCCGGGCTCGATCGCTGAGCCAAAATCAAGAGTTGGTGGCTTAACTGGCTGAGGCACCCAGGCGCCCCTAAGAAATATTCTAAATGAATATGAATTGAATGAATTCCAGAAGAGTGGGCTGCCGCCGCATCCTGATAAAACTCTGTCCCTCATGCCAGTACCTCTCAGTTATTAATACAGTCTCTCAGATGGTCTGTTCGTGACTGAGAGACAACCAAGGATATCGTGGTGAGGGTCAGGGGATGTCTGGATTTGTCAGGACAAAGTGTCCCTGCGCCTAGCCCAGGAGGGTGCCTGGTGTTGGCCAGTGGCCTCTCCCCCGCTCACGGAGGGCTCCTGGCAGCCAGCTTCAGCCCCGCCAGGAGTGCAGGCGGCCGTGGAGATTCATCTTCATTCTGGCCCCTGCTGTGATGTGCCCGGCCAGCCCCACACTTGGTCAGCTCTGGTCGGGAATCCAACCTGGTTCCGTTTTCAATTTTGGAAGCGTTGTTGCGGATTAAAAACCGGTCAAATGATGGGAAAGAGTCAGAGCAAACAGCTGCTCTGTACCCACCATCCTGCCAAGGCCTAAATGAGCCTTCAGGAAGCTCGAGAGTAATGAGGGACGGTCTCCCAGCAGGAGTGATGCACGGCCCCGGGGAATGGCAGAGCGTCGCGCAGGCTTGTGCGGCTCTGGGGAGGAGCGGGCTCCCTCCTATCGCCCATGGATAGAAGTGGAAACCGGATTGGTCTAGTTTCTGACCAAACTTTAAGGACTGTAAAAATAAAGACATGACAATCTTGACTCTTCCTAATTAGGTGGTTAATCTACTTAGCTCTCTAGGAGGAGCTACCCAAGGACACAAAACACAGAACAATCAGTCATTTTCTATTGTGTGAGTGTGAGGACATTTTCTTCACCTCATGTCCACCTCTTCCCTGTGAAAACCATCTTCATGAGAACAGCTTGAAAAGCCACTGAACTCTCTGGTATGTAAGTCAAGCATGAAACTTCGAGCTGGTCTTTTCCTGATCCCCTGTGGGGGAGGAAGGCCAACTGATAGGCAGAAAGTGTGGAAAACCAAAAATGCCCTGTTCTTGGTTGTCAAATGTGGGTCAGCCTCAGAGCGAAAGCTCCAGAGTCTGCTTCTCTGTGCAGAGGAAATAGCAAGAGCACCACAGCCTCAGCTGGGCCTCCCAGGAGTCTGGTGTGGAACGGAAGCCCCCTTCCCAAGCATCCTCAAGGGACGTTCTGGAAAACTCCCTCCTTCCAAGACTGTGTCGAGTACAATGGGAGTCTCTTTTGATTGGGGAAGCATTTACTTATGCCGGTCTTAAAACCAAAGAAAGAAGCCCAACTTCCAAGGATAGAGTATCTGAAGGGTCCCTTTGGTGCCCACCTCCCTCCAAGCAGGGCTTCTGTGTGTGGAGTGGGCACTGCGTGGAAGGGTGGCAGGCCTGGAAGAGAGAACCGGCTGAGTGAAGAAGGAAAGGGAGCAGGAGTTTGGGGAGGGTTTGGGGGTTTGGGGGAGCAGGTGGAGCTGGGAGCTCTTGGGGTCTGTAACCATCCACGACAAAAGCGTTTGGATTTTGAGATCCAGATAGAATCTTCAGTGCTATTCAACTTCATTTACTTGTCATTCAAGGAGAATTTAAAAGTATTTTTCCTGTTCTTTCACACAAAGATGTTAATGTTGGTGTTCTTTATTCTTGGGTTGGAGTTCCTTAGATTCTTTATTCATAGCTCTATGCATGGTAGCGTACGTTTTGTAGACTGTGGTTATTATGTTTTCTTGCTTAATATGAAAAAATGATCAAAACTAATCGTTATGATCCTAAGATACATATCACCATTCAAATAGCTGCAAACATTCCATCCAGTTGGCATGCTAGATTTAACAGTTCCCTCTTTGTTAAATATCTTAGGCTATTTCTAATCTGTAATTATTATGAAAACATGGGAAATGTATATCTTTGTAAAAGTAGTTTTGTTTATTTTGAATTAATTCCTTGTACCAAATAATTGTTACTGGCCCACAGGTGTTCTGTTGCTTTCTGCACTATCAGCAACGAGTTGATTTCTCTTTTTCTGCAGCTTCATCAGCATGGGTTTTAGGATTCAAACTTATTTTCTAATTGATTTTTATGCCTATCATTTTAATGAGCACTTCCTTGCTAGGTAGCAGACTGGAGCAGTGACCCATGTGTTTGCAATCCTTGTATTATTTTGCTCTCCCATTACTAGCTGTTGCTGCTAGTGTTTGGAACCCTGTGCTGTACTCAGCTTGGGCTCTTTCCTTATGAGCTCAATCTAAGAGTCCGAGACTAGAAAGGTAAGCACATAAACAATTACACAATATAAATCATGATGTGTTCCACAAAGGAAAAGAGTCTGTGTTATGTGAGGGAATATCAAGATGGATCTGCTCCAAATGGGATTTTGGAGAAGGGCCCTCTGAGGGAAGGAGAATTCGGCTGAGACCTGACAGGGAGGAGGTGACCACCAAGGGCAAGAGGGAGGGTTTTCCCACAGAGGGACAGGAAGGCCTGAGGGCCCAGAGGTGGACGAGGGCCAGGCACGCTCACCACCCCCCAAAGGGTGGTGGACCACAGGGCCGAGGGAAGGGTGAGGTGGAGCAGTTAGTGGGATCAGGTTATGACCCTGCAGGTTGGCTCGTGTTGTGGCTGCTCTGGGAAGCACGAGGGTCACCAGAACACGGGTGTTGGGAGTTTAGTCTGAACGGTTTTCCCAGCCCACTTGGGAGGTGGCTGAGTGGTGCACTGCTGGGGGTCGCTTGAGCAGCTCAGATGCCTGGGTCCTGAGAATGGCTTTCTACGTGAGATGGCGGCACTGCATGGCTAGTGCGTGGTCAGCTTTAAACCCTTCACACCAAGCTGTCGACACACTTAGAAATACCTTGCAGGCGACCAGGCGGACCTCTGCCTATAGTTGCAGAGGGCCGCAAGGTGATGTAAAGTGCAGTTGTAGAAGTCAAAGTCACAGGGACTTTCCCGGGGTCTCCTCTTTACTTATCCACATTGTGTCGTCATGCCAAAGATCCCTGGAGACATTTTCTCTAGACTTCAAAATGATTCCTTCCTCTTTCAAGGAAGTTCACGTAGTGGGACTCTTACTGCTTTTTACTCCTACCTGTGTATCCACAGTAGAACCATACTCCCATTACAGAGGACAGCCCCCAGGCCACCAGAAGGGAACTGTGCCAAACCACGTCTGCCCGTGGGTCTGCGGAATGTCTCCTTTCCCCGTGAGTTGGGCTTATCGCCCTAGGTGGTTATAGGAGTTACCCTGAAAAAGAGACTGGGCTGAGAAAAAAAAAAACTGTCACATGAATTGCAAATTATTATAAATATCTCACTGAGCATTCCTTAGTTATCTGCTTCCTGCCTAGGATTCTTATGTGAAAAAAATATTAGCCATGTATTAGTATGGGCTTGGATAACCACATCGATAACCAACCATATTTAGAATCACTCAGACATCTGATTTCAATCAACATTTATATTTTATATAATTATTGTCCTCAAGTCTAACTTTGAATTTTAATTTGTTATTGAGGTATAACACATGCCACAGAATGTGTACACAGGACAATTAACCTTCAGTGTACAATCTGACGAAGTCTTCCATGTGTCTACACCAGATCAAGATGTAGGACATGTCCAGCCACCAAAGGTTTTCTTTGTTTTCATTTCAACTCAATACACTCCTCCCTAAGGGAATCACAATCCTGAATCCTTCCACCATCCATTAGTTTTTCTTGTTCTTGACCTTCATATGAATAGAATCATGCAATGTATAGTCTTTTGTGTTTGGCTTCTTTTTTTCAACATGAGAACTGAGACTCAGCCTTGTTGTTGTATGTACCCGTAGCTCATTCTTTGTTAAAGATACAATTTGTTTGTTTATTACCCTGTTGATAGATGCTTGGATTGTTCCCAGTTTGGGTATTCTTGTAGGATTCTTTTTTGGACATATAAACTCATTTCTCTTGGACATGCCTCTGAGTGGAATTGCTGGGTCATAGGGTAGATGTATTTTAGTTTTGGTAGCCCTGCCAGACCCTGTTCTAAAAGTGGCTGTACTAATTTTCACTCCCGTGTGCCGTGTATTTATAGCTTCAGTTGCTCTGCATTCTTGCCAACACTTGGCTTTGTCTCACATTTAATTTAATATTGGGGTGTGTGTGTGTGTGTGTGTTTCCAGGGAAACCAGGAGAATATGACAGTTAAGTATTGAGACTATACTGGGTTTCTTGACTCTTTGGGCCTGTGTCTCTGAAACAGTGGTGAGAGTTTATGGGTGGGGTTAATCTGGAAGGTGTAGTTAGCAAAGGGCTCACAACTCACCTGGGAGGGTGAGACCAAAGGATGGGCAATCAAACCCTAAGGACAGTGAAGCAAGGAGTTTTCACGCACCATTTTGGAAACCTTCAGAAGATAACTAAATATAGAAAACATTTGAAGAAATTGTGGCTCAACTATTCTAATCAGTCAGGGTCTTGGTAGAAAATAGATTGCACACGTAAACTGAGTACTTTGGGGAGAATTTAGTAAAGGACTATTTGCAGAGATGTGAGGAAATCGAAGGGAAATCTAGAGGCTAATGTATTACAACCCCTCATTCTGAAGGCAAGAGTTACTTGATTTAAAGAAGACAGTTATGTGGCAAGATCCTCCTAACAATGTGGCTTTCAGTGGAGGCCAGCCAATCCGTGAGAGCCGGCAGGGAGGGACCCAGGGCAAAACATGTCCCGACCTTACTTTTTTGCTCTGTTCCTCTGATCTCCTTACAATACTCTCATGGATGAGCCCATCTTCTGGATGAGCCACAAGTCAAAGGGTGAGGATACCTATTTATGTAGATATCTAAGTCCATATCCTTGGGTAGAGCTAGCATGGGGAAGGGTGGGCCATGGATGGTATCCAAAGAGGCAAAAGAGAGATTCACAGTCTGCCGGGTTTGTATAAAGTTCATCATTTCCCATTCGAGTTTGTTGTAAAACTGTGACCAACTAACACCATAAATCCTGTACCTGTGGAATGACACAGAGCTAAGGAGTATTCCTTTCATTATCCATTTGCCTTTCTAAAAACTGTTACTTGGTTTCTACATATTTATAGAGAGTCATTTAGGACAGAGATGTCCCTTATGTCTCAGATCATTCTGCAGTTGACATGAATTCCTTCACTACAACATGACTTCCTTGAAGGTCAGCACTAGTTCCTATTCAGTTCCAGATGCCCAGAGCGTAGGGCAGCACCTGGCCTGCAGCAGGTGCAAGGGGAATAGTGATGGGGGAGAGATGACTGGAACAAGCGGGCTTGGATGGAAACATGATCAGGAAACACACGCAGGACGAATTTATGTTTGGGGATGACAAATTGTAACAAGAATGTCGAGATAGTTCACGTAGTTTTTCAGAAAATTAAAGAAAATAGTCCTGATAGAAATAGCCCGTGGAGCACACAAAGTTTTGCAGGGTTAGCTTTGATGCTGGCATAGAGCAGGGGAAGGCACCCGGCATGGCTCCTGACCAGACAGTGGTTTGTTTATTTCATGACCGCTCTTCAAAGCCAGTGGCCCCGCCAGGCACATGACCCTAGAGTACCTTCTGATTTGGGCACATGAACTAGCTTGACAACTTTTTGGGGATCCTGGTTGTGTGCAGCATGCATGTGCTCACCCTTGTCACTGTGTGCAAAGGGTGATGGCATGGCCGTGACTTGTCCTGGTTTGAATGTGATATGATTTCAATTCCTGCTCTAGCTCCAGCTCTGGGTGACTTGCAGCCATAAATACATTTCTCTAGTCCTGTTGCTTTTGCCTCCAAGCACACCTTTTTCCGGCCGACTCCAACCCTCATCTTGGTGAATACAGCCGCCAAAACACTCAGCCAATGTATATGGCTGGAACCTCTGGCTTGAGCTAACTCCTGGATGTAGGCATTCGTTTAGGGATGGGCTCAGGATACAGGTTAGTGAGGGCCAACAAGACTTACTCATGGGACCCTGGTTGAGGTATTGGTAGAGACCAAGAGCTGCTCTCTGTTCTACACTATGGGCCTGAAGCTAACAGGACCCTGTGGGGGAAGCTGAGAATCAAGAGAGCCCAGGGAAGGAGGACTGAGAGAGGTATCCTGGTGGCATCAACCAAGCCCTGGGACAGCCACCCTACCTCTGCACCCCCTGCTACATGAAACAATTATTCCTTTGTTTTGGCTTAAGCCAATTTTCATTGTGTCTTCTATTGTTTGTGATCAGAAGAGTTGTACCTAATGCAGATATGGTTGGAAGTTAAATAGACAGTAGTTGATGACTGTATTCTCTCTCATTCTCTTGTTTCATGATCTTAGTTAAACATTGGGTACAAAATATAAAAATGTAGGCTCCTCACCTCCTACTTTTTTGGGCTGGGGTTGCCCTGGTGATGGAAGATTCCATCACCACTCATCTAGCATCACAGATCAGTGGCAACACACTTGTGAAAGAACTTGGCTGTGACCACAGATAAGAATAAAGATGGCTCCAGGGAAGCCAAGACTTCAATCACACCATCGTCCCCACCACCCATGACCAACCCCTCCTGTTGGAGACCGGCTTTAAATAGCACAGCTTATCCTGGATGTGAGGACAGACAGAGCCAGAACAGCCCATGAAAAGGGCAAGGTCCGGCATGCAGAGAGGCAGCATGGGGTCCAGTTGAACAAGCCTATGTGTTTGAGCCCACAAGGGCTAGGCTCAGAGTCTTCCCAGCCCTTGAGCTCCTGGGACCTCATTCTGTTCTTTCACCAGCAAATGAGCAATAATGACCTTATTTTAACTGTTTGAGAATTGAGAATCATTGAGAATTGTGAGAATTCGAGTCAAATGTGATCTGTGTGAACCACGGACACAGAGCATGTGGAGCGAGAGAAGGAATCCCTCCCATCCAACAGAACAGTTTACAGGGGGGCTCTTGTACCACCTCTTTGGGGTGTGTGTGTGTGTGTGTGTGTGTGTGTGTGTGTGTGTGTGTGTTTCATTTATATTTTTTGTTGTTTTGATTTCTCTTTCTCTTCTGTAGTTGACTTTGCTAGAGGGGCTAATATAGTTTCATTTCCACCCCTTCTTGTCTCCTTAATATTTTGCTGGGAATACAGAGATCTCCTTGGTGAGGCACAAGCTTTCTGGGTGAGAGGAGTCTTAACAATATGCATAAGGGTGGGACTGGCTGGGACTTTCAGTTTACAATCTTCATTGCTATTCCATCAGCATTGCTGAGGTGTAGACGGTCTGGCGCCCTGGCCGGAACAGCCTGATCCGTCTTCTTGCTTCAGCGTGGAATGTTTATCCACCTTTCAACTCAGTTGGGCTGCAGATGATGCACCATTTGCCTATTAATCCTCATTGTGGTGGTGAAATGCAAATGAAGTTGCTTTTGATGTATCAGAAGCCTAATAGCTATTTCTGATTTTCTTTCCTGGAGCCAAAGTCTTCCCAAACCTCAGCGCCAGGGTGATCATCTTAGGAGTGGCGGGATCATGCAGGAGCCTGGCTGGTGAGCAGGCTGCCTTTTCTATGAGGGTGCATTCATTATCAAATTAGACTGTCAGTGAGTATCCTTGAAACTCCAGGAGAGAAGAGAAGGAATTTTTTTTTTTTAAAGCAGAGAGAAAGTTAGAAAGTAATTAGTATGCACTAATTAAGAATAATAGTAATAGCAGTTTGAATTGGTGCCTAGAATGAGAGCTGATTTGGGCTCCTTGCCAAACTTGGTATCTATGGCGGCTGTCTTTCAAGTTGTCATGCATCTATTTTGAGATATGACAGTGATGTTCTGTTTTGAAACATTTAATTGCTGGCATTGTTTGTTGAGAGAATTTTATAGCTTCCTTAGGCATCTAATTTCACGCAGCATCTGCTATTGATGTCACTGGTTTAAGTATTTAGGAAAGAGAGAGGGAAGGAAGTGAAGAAAATAAAAACAGTAATTCATTGCGATGGGAAGGCGGGAGACAACGGAGCTGTGCTTGGACATTCGATACCTTAGAAGCCATCGCACCAGCAATCGGATGTGAGCCATGCTTTGCCAAGTACCCCGGGCAGGACACATCTGCCATTGCCACCTGTGATCATTTTCTTCCTCTTTTGCACTAAATAATCAGTTACAAGATTCTGAGTTTTGCCCCCCTCACTCATTTATTGCTGGCTCAAAACCTTGCTTCCAGTAGTGCGAGAGTGAGAACACAGAGCTTTCTTCTTTCAAAGACAGGGTCGATGATTTGTGGAGCATCCTTAGCTGGGCTAAAGGCAAACATGGCCATTGGCAAAGTATGTGACTATCTCCTTTGAAAATGGTTGTTAAAATGTAAAAACTCATAAAACTCAGTGCTTCTGAAGGTCTGGGGTTGAGCCAGGCTCTCTCGGGGCTATTGCTGGGTGGGTCAAATTGTCACCAACTTTCTGGACAGTGATTCACTATGTGCATCTCCTTACTACTTAGCTCAGTATTTCCTGCTCTAGGAAGCCATCCTAAAAAAAAAAAAAAAAAAAAAAAAAAAAAAAAAATGATCAGTACCTAACACATTGTAGAAGCTCAGACTTGGTGAACTGAAAAAAAATGTAGAGAATAATATATAATAAAAAGAGACTTTCTTATAGCCCCACCAAAGAAAGCAACCTAACGGTTTGGTAAAAAGGTGAATTGTTACTTCATAACGGAATGTTATGTGGCCCTCAAAACCGAGATTTACTCAGTTTCCAGTGGGGCCATGATACTGACAAATGTTAAGTCAAAAAAGACGGAAGGCTACAAAACCATGACCTCAAGATTTTCATGCATGGGAAAGAAGTGGATAGTGAAAGTAGACATGATTTCTGATTTCTTCATTTTATCTTTCTGTTTACAAATTTCCACAGTGAACACACATTGTGTATGTTTGTGTTTGTGTGTGTGTGTATGATAACATAACATTTTAAATGTGTGTACAGAGAGTAAAATATTCTTCAAAAAGATCCTGTTCCACAGGGCAGTATAAAGAGATATCAAATCCTCTGTATTATTTTCAGATCTATCATCATTAGCAGATGCTACATTTTCTTTAGATCTTTTATAGGCAGGAGGCAGGCACCGTATCTGATGGTCCCTGTGGTATACACTTGGTCCTAGTTATGTATGAGGCAAATATGAAATAAGATTGAAACACTGTCCAGTCATGTTGGGTATCTTAGTGGTTCAGCATAGGTCACATGAACGTTGTAGTCAGGTTGGTATAACAACGCTGTTCAATGGAACCCTTGGCCTAAGATAACCTTGGGATTGAGGATACCTCTGATTTCAAGTGGGATGTGCTCTAGGTCTCAGATCTTAGACGTTGACGATGTGGTCCATGGGCTAAGAACAGCTTTACTGGGAGGATTGTTAGAATTTCTATCAGGCACCAGCTGGATGTACTGCATCCAAGTCTGCCCTCAGTAAGAACCCCAGGGGAGTCTTGGGTGTGTTCTAGGTTGAGAAATGCTACCAGGGAATGTGGCCTAGGAGAAGTGATGGCGGACTTGGAACCCTGGGGAAAGGGCACATGACGACCAGAACCCCGTGTTGAGAATGGGAATTGGGTAGTGGTGGTGATCGATTTCCTGTAGGTGAGAGGAAATAAGCTTCACCAAACATTGTAATCTGCATCAGGCCTTTGGGGATGATGTCTGAAACAGAACTCCCTGATTGGTCATGAAGAGGCGAGGTTGGGCTCTGGTGGAGAGATCCCAGGGGGCTGCCGGGAAGTCCTGACCATCCCTTTCAGGAGCGCATGGCCCTAGGATCCAGGCTGAAAAGACAAGCTCCTCCGAGGGAAACACCCCTGAAATCCTTGGGTAGTCCTCCTTGCCTCAGAATGATGAAACTGGCTCGTCTTTGTATTTTTTTTTTTCTAAAGAAAGAAATGGACAAAATGTGTGTGCAATGTAAATTTTACATGTTTTCATTTGGGGGGGCATCCTTCAGTTTTGAGGTTTCTCTCTAGATAGCCTCCTTCAGAGGCCCCCTTGTCTCACTGACCATGTGTAGCGAGCCCACCTGTGATTCCAAAGGCATCCTGGATGGTGGCAGACACCTGTCCTCAGACCTCCGTCAGTTCTGGTAGAGGAAAGCCAGAAAACCAAGAAGGACAATCGGTGAATACAAAACTCAGCGAATTCAGTCGGCAGGGCTGTCCTTTAGCTGAGACTAAGATTTCCTTCTTTGCTGTTGACATTTTTTTTTTTTATGATAATGGGATATCTTTTGATATTCCTGCCCACACCCGCAAAAAAACCTGTGAATTGGGTACACTAAGAAGTTGAAGTTTTTCCTGGAGATCTGATCCCGGCTCTAAGTGCAAAACCACTCACTCAGTGTGAGTGGACACTATGCACACTTCCCTTCCCCCCACCTACCGTCCCCCATGGATATCATCAGCCTCCTCCATGGCAAGCCGAAACCTGACCTGTTTCTAACAGACTTGAACAATAGAAATGATCCAGTATCTTCCAACATTAACTATTGGAATCTCATATAAGCCAGGGAATTGGCTCCTCTTTAGGGTATCAACAGTATGAGTCCAAAACCACCTCCATTCCGTACCCGTTGGAAGCCCAAACCCTTTGAGAAGGATGCCAGTTTCCAGGGCTGGGGGTTTGGAGCTCCAGCTCATTGGATCACATCACTGTCGTGTCCACCATGGTCTCTGTTCTGCACCCCCTCTTTTCCCTGTTCCCCGCTTCCTATCCCCAGCCAGACTCCTCAGAGCCTCTCACGCCCTAGGGGGTCTCATCTTCCCCTTAAAGGACTCCCCAGTGTCTTGTCAACCTGTTGCCAGCTTTTGAGATAATACCAATTTCACCCTGCCACAAGGCTATTGGCAAGGGATTAGCTGTGACACCTCACCCCTGATGGTGACCCACTGGTAGACCAGGACCCTCCTGGGACTCACTATCCAGGGTTGGTCCTCTGATTACCTGTTGTCGCCTGGGCATGGCAGGGGCCTGGGCCTAGAACCTGTGATCCCTATGGGACTGGATCTGACCCTTCGGAGCTCACCAACGCAAGCTTGATTTTGCCTTGAACTGAGCATTGTGTGTGGGTGGCCTTGTCTGAACCCCAAACCTTATTAGACTTTCCGGTGCAGGAACAACTCGATCTACTGTCCAAACTGGCTGCGTGTGCCTTCCCACAGATCTGGAAGGAGCCAGGGATCCCACGTGAATGTGGCTTCAGCATTTAGGCTCCAGTTTGCCCAGGTCAGAGCCTGCAGTCCTGCTGTCATTTTACCTGATGCCACCAGCTGCTCATAACCTTTTTCACTCACACAGGCTTCCATTTGGGAAGACTTCCTCATTCTTCAGTGTCCCTGTCACAGAGAATAATGTCATGTCACAGCACACTGCCCAGGGCGCAAGTTCTTGGCACTGAGAACAGACCAAAGGAGCCCCACACAGCTGAGGCTGGCTTGGAGGAGAAGTGCCATCGCTCGGGCTCATCCCTAAATGTTTGAAAGCCTGTATTCTTGCCATTGCCACCGCCTCGCTCTGAGTGAGATTTTATTTTCCCTGTGTCTCCATTTTCTGCTGTGCTCACGGCACAGACAGAAGTAGAGGAGACCTGTAACTTGAATCAGAAAACACCTTGACATTTCGTTCCAGAATGAGAATGTCCCTGGAGGCTTATGCCAGGGAGTGAGACAATGTGCACCGATGTGTTTTAGCAGGTGGCCCCCTCTGCGTCTGGGAGCCCGTCTCACTGGGGACTTGAAAAGGATTCAGCAAGTGTCTATTGCATCCCACCCTCGGTATGAGGTCCTGGGGGATAAAAAGATGGATAAAAGCTGGCGAGATAGACACATAAGTGCATGTTTAGTGTGCAATTTGTACAGAGAGAAGGAAACGAGTTGAGTCTGGGTGGGTGGTTTCAGAGTGGGGTAAATGGTCCCTGGAGAGTAGGAGGAGTTGGCGGGCTGGGCCAGACTGTGCAGCAGTAATAAGCACCCCAGATCTCAGTGGCTTGGAGTATAAAGGTCATTTCTTCATCGGATGGAGGGAAGGAGGCTTGCCATGCTCAGTTCTGTTGGGTCCAAGAGAGCAGCTACTTAGGAATGACTGATGTGTCCCTCACTGTCACACCCTTGGTTGAGTGGCTCTGGGGCACTGGATCATTCGAGCAGACACATAAGAAAATAAAGACAGCTTCCTGCAAGGAGGGAGAGTGGGCAGGCAAGACGACCCCCAGATCCTGATGTGCTTTCAGCGGGCAGTGCCCCAAGCCTCAGAGCTGGCCCTTAGGCGTCCCTGTGCCTTCAGCCCTAGGGAGGGGCTCAGGGTCTGACAGCACAGCCAAGCTAAGCTCAGAGAGCTCTGTGGGGTGAGGGCTTGCTGCTGGAACAGAAGGGCAGACTGTGAAGACCTGCCCCTCCTCCATGACGCATTTAGTTACATAATTCGAGTTTCTTAATCTCAGCCTTGAGTGAAGGAAGCTGTATCGGTCCCAGGGAGCTAGTCTGGAGTGGCAAATAGCCAAAATTGGAGTAGCTTATGACAGCGGAAGTTGATTTCTTGTTCTTGTCATGATGCTGAGAGAGTGCCCCGGGAAATCAGGGTGGTCTCTGCGTGAGGTCTGCATCTGGGCTCCTCCAGGGCTGGGCGTGGCAGTTACAGGTACCTGGAAGGAGCCAGGCACAGAAGAGCACCGGTTAATGTGCCAAGCCCAGATGACTGCCCATATAGGCCCATGTTCCATGGCGGAGAACATAGTCATACGGGCCACACCTAAGTGTAAAGGGAGCTGGGATATGTAGTGTAACAGGTGCCCAAAGGGGGCGATCCTAGGTGCGTTTGGAAGTGAGGGGCACTTGGGTTGTGAGGGCTTGCTCAAAGTCACAGGCTATGCTGTAACTCTCCTTCCTTCCCTGCTCGTCTAGGACAATAGTGAACTGAACCTCTCACTGTTGAGGAATGGAACATAACATCTTCCAGAATGTTGTCTAAATCAGGATAAGCATGGTTCCCCTTGAAACCAGGCCATGTTCTTGCTCCTGAATGTCATGTTCCACGGGAAAGGGCTGTCACTTCCCAAGAACAAACCCCCCACTGAGACTTAAAACTGCTCTCGCCATCTGGGTTGACTCGTCTATCTGAGCAAATTGGGGGCTGATGCTTCCTTGCCCTCGTGGTCATCCCTGCCGATTCCAGTGTGCAAGGCCAATTCCAGTGTGTAGTGTTCCTGGAATCCAGAGGGGCTCGAAACCACATTGCCAGTGACGGCCATTCTGGCCACCCCCATGGTCCACACCTCTGAGGAGCCACTTGAACGTAAGTCCGTCCCATCAAGTGTAAATCCCTTGCCATAGTAGCTGAGAATCAGCAGTTGACCTTCTATCCAGTGATTCAGAGAACACATATCTTTTTAAGTTGTTTATTTGCTTAATTTTTATTCCATTAACATAGTGTTATATTAGTTTTAGGTGTACAATACAGTGATTCAACAATTCTATACATTCCTCAGGGCTCATCATGATAAGTGTGCTCTTCGTTCCCTTCACCTATTCCCCCCACGCCCCCACCCACCTCCCCTCTGGGAACCATCAGTTTCCGATAATAGGTATCATTACAGAGCAATAGGAACCACTCTGTTTGTTGAATCTACTTGGGTTTATTTTAAAATATTTGTAGTAGGCATGGGAATGCAACTGGGTTTGGGGTTTTGCTGCTCGGGGCTTACCCCTGGAGTCCGGCCATATTGCCACCTGTGTGAGGTGGCCCAGCCATCCGACGACGGGGGAGCTGGGAAGTATGATAGCACCGCCTGGTTTTATATATGTTCTCACTTGTCTAACATCATCAGAATTTCATTGAATATAATCCCGTTAAGGTAAAATGTGTTTAAACTGCTAATGGACTGGGTCATCGACTTTAACGATGTTCTCAATACTACATTTAATTACTGTACAAGCTCTTCTTTAAGATCATGTTTCCTGGGATCAGTTGGAGTTATGTTAAGTATACTTCAGCAGATAATAATTAATGAAAGAACTCTTTCATAAGCCAGGAGACATTGATGGTGCTCTCTGTCATAAAGAGCAGGAGGCAGATGGTTTTGCCTGCACATGCAAGGCACATAGCCATACCTACAAATGTCCTGTGCCACGGTGAAACGTTCAGTGATGCTCCAGAGAAGGTGCAGGTGCCCCGGCAGCAGGTGGCACTGAGTTAGGCAGCGCCAGGCTGGGTGGGTCCTAGAGAGAGCACCGCAGGGAGGGGAGGAAGGGCCCCTCTGGAAGTAGTTCCTGCTCTTTTTGGGTGAACATGGAGGGGCTCAAGCCACCTTCTAGATGGGGGAGGTGCCCTGAGCCCAGCCCAGTAGGGATCTGTATCAGTTTGGACTTGGAGGGAAAGAGGGACCATACCCAGCTTGGGGAATTTGAACAGGATTTAATAAAGGGACTGTTTACCCATGTGGGCAGGATTTGGGGAAACTTTAAGGGAGAGTGAGGTATCTCTGGGCTGGTGCCCCTAGGGACATTGCCACCCTTAGTCTGGGTAGCAGGGGACAGTGGTCCCCAGAACCCAGAGGGAGAATTACATGGAGACAGGTGCCTGACACAGATGTGGCTGTAGGTGGAGGGAGGCATCGCCCCAAGGTGACCTGATGGGGAGGGAGCCGGGGGCATAAACACCCTAGCCCCCTCTCCCCAACCTTCTGGATCTCCTGCAGGTGCCTCTCATTGATTAAACCCCACTAAACTGAAGCGTAAAGAAGCCCAGGATACATCCAGGCTTGTCTACCTCCTGCACATGGAGCAGAGCCAAGGGTGGATGCAAAAGCCAAGAGCAGGCATTCAGCACAGTCCACAGCCTCGGCCCAATCGGACCCAAGGCATTCTTGCTGTCGTGCTCACCTGCAGAACCTAAAGCAGGAAGAGAGAAGCCGACTGTGCTGAGGAAAGGGAGAGGTGGAAGGAGAGCAGGGTCTGCTTTTGGAAGTTCGGAGCTACGGTGCCAGCACCGTCACTCACCAGCAGTGGCCCTAGGTCAATTTCGTGACCCTGATTCTCTCACGCTTGAGAAAAGGTGTTGGTGCCAGGACTGTGCTCTCATCTGAAGGCTCAGGTGGAGAAGCTTCTCCTTCCAAAATCATGGGTTTGTTGGCAGTGCCATTCTCTTGCAGCTGAAGGACCAAGAGTCTCAGTTTCTTGTCAGCTGTTGGCTGGAGGCCACCCTCGGTGTGGGGCCACGTGGCCCCTCTCCTTGGTCATCTCACAAGGCCAGTGAAAAGGAGAGTGTCCTGGCAAGGCAGATGTTGCAGTCGTATGCAACATATTTACGTGTAGGTGTTCTCACGCATGCTGTCACTTTGCCACATTCGATTGGTTAGAGCAAGTCCCGGGTCTGCCCACATGGTGAGGGCAGGGAGGGATGCTCGGTGGGGTAGGGGGTGGGGCACGGCAGCAAGAGGGGACCCTGGGCCACCTGGGAGTCTGCCACTGCCTATCCTGGGACATGACAAGTTTTGTCATTAAAAAATCTTGAATAACTAAATACCCAATATAAGTTTTTTGTGTGGGAGTAGATGTTCTCTCTTTTTTCTTAAAACAAGAGGCAAATAAGGATTTCAGTTACTTGAGGGAGCCTGTCGATTTGAAGTATATTATTTCCTTAAGTTGTGGCATCAGAATCCAATTATATTTCTATAAGAGAAGGAGCCAAGGAAAATTCCCCAAAGTATATTTGAGACACCCTGGGGGATTCTGCAGGCCTCAGTAAGAGAAAAAGTCACTTCAGAAACTGAAATTTTATTCCAGGGATATGGCTTTTGACGGGAAATTATCATGGTAAAGAGAGGTTTTTATATTACAAAAATAATTTTTTAGACCTTCAGCCAATGACAACAGAAAAAAATTAAAAATTCTCAAGTAACTTGTAAAACTCCCTGGAATGTTTGTGAACCCCTGGCCTTGGACACAGTGATGAGAAATATTATTTCATACCATTAATCTCATTGTACACAATTCGAATGATGTCAGATTTATGGAGATCACAGCATTTATGTTTTAGGATATGTGCAAAGTATCATGAACAAGTTGAATTTTGGCTTACAACATCTTCCAGGTTGAACGTAATATATAAGAAATACTATAATTGTTACCCTGAGAAGACCATGGGGAAGAATTTGGATAGAAAATGATATTTTGCTCATTGTTTTAAAACTGAATTTAAAGCATCTGTCTACATGCTTTTATGTAACTAGAGACCAGTGTGATTAACTAACCCTCCAAGTTCTTCAACTTCATCTGAACTTTTTAATAAAACATATTCATTATTTTCTCAGCTATTTGTTTCCTGCGTCGGCATGATGCATGAGTTAAACATATTAATTATAATAAATAAAAGATAAGAGAAGCAGCAGGTACTATCTTCTATGTTCCACAAGTAACTTAATTCTTTAAATTGTTACAGGTTTTTGGGGGGTCCTGCTGAGCCAGGCTGTGGGCTCCGCACAAGAAACCGTCCTATGGGTCATCCCTGGACATTCCGCCAAATGGGTGGTAATTTGTCGGGGCGCCTGGGTGGCTCAGTTGGTTAAGCGACTGCCTTCGGCTCAGGTCATGATCCTGGAGTCCCGGGATCGAGTCCCACATCGGGCTCCCTGCTCAGCAGGGAGTCTGCTTCTCCCTCTGACCCTTCCCCCTCTCATGTGCTCTCTCTCTCTCTCTCTCAGTCTCACTCTCTCAAATAAATAAATAAAATCTTAAAAAAAAAAAATAATTTGTCCCAGAGAATTTGGGAAGTGTTCCTTCCAGCCCTTCTCCGTGAGCCGATGGGATGGAGCCAAATTCTCAGGCAACTTTGAGGGCTAGGGAGAGGGACACGTTTGGCAAGGGTTTGTGTGTCCAGAAGACACCCAGCCTCCCACCTGTCCGGCCCCCCCGGAGAGGAGGGCTAGGAGAGTCAGGCTGGGTCCTCTGGGCTCACAGAACCACTTCTATGCCCTCAGGAGCTTCTGGTGGGAAGCTTTAGGGTTCCTGCCTCTCCTGCTAACAATCCCATAGTCAAGGATTTCAGAATGTCTGAGCCGTTTCCTTCAGAAAACTTTGCATTGAGACTGAAAGAAACAATCTAAACAAAACTAAGGGAGATGTTTAACTGAAAAGCATCTTAATTATTTGCTTGCATTTAGCTTCTCTCCGGGAGCCCCATCTGGAGGGCCTGCACCAGCTTCTCCATGGCGCCTCTGAAGACCCTGCTGAAAAACCAGGAAACTCGCTCTGGGCAAATTGATGGCACTTGTCCCGCAGAGATTGTTGCTGAGGACGCTCTCCCAAGAGACTGCGCTGAGTCACCAGATCCGCTCTGTGCGCCGCCCAACTTCCCGGGTGTCCCTGGTGTAGACCATGCTGTGCATGGCGCCCTCTGGTCCAAGGCAGGAAAGTTGAAGCAGAAATGCGACCCCATCACAGAGCTTGGGCTTTGGCCATGGCCAAGGGGATTGTGGGGAGGAAGGTGGGAAGGGAAGGCAGGTGGAGTGCCCCACTGTCAGAGCTGGGGTCGGATCTAGTCTGTGTGCAGGTGACTGGGGTATGCTTGTGGCCATCTCCCCAGACCCGGGCGCTGTGCCATTCTGGTTCCCTTCAGGATGGAGGCTCCCATTCTCCAGCTTCCAGAAACGTTGGCTCATACTGAAGGCCCACAACTGAGTCTTTTTCTGCAAACTGCCCTTGGAAGCTGCTCCTTGGGGCATCCACTCCTGACAGCTGCTTGCTGCAGGGGTGTAACGGCCTGGTCCCCTGGCCTGGGTCCCACCATCTCGGGAGGACCATCCGCACCCGAGGTACCCCTCGGATCTTCTGCAGCCCCTGCTGCCGCCACATCCGGCTCACCTTCTCCCTCTGGGCTCACGGGGGCTGCTTCCGGGGGCTCTCCCCTGCAGGCACCCTGCGGCCTGCCGAGCTCAGGGTCCTATAGCAGAACCCAACACAGGGGCTTCCAGCGCCCTGACCTGAACACCAGCTATTTCTCCATCTCAGAGCTTTGCAAGCCAATTTCTCCCCATCCGGGGGTTGAGTTTCTTCCCAGCCCCTCCCATTCCTCCTCTCTTGTCTGCTATGTTGCCAAGGGTGCCTACTGGCTTTGTTGACTGTCTTTCATTTCTAGAAGTTCTCTTTGGCCCTTTTCCAAATACGCCATGTCCCTTTTTCCTGTTTTTCATTCTCTGCAGATTTCAAGCTGGTGGTTTATTTCCTCAACCAAGGGAGGTACGGTCCAGTTACCACGCCCGACTCATAGTTCCAACACCGGAGTTGGTAATGGTTGGGCTGTTGGTTCTTTCTGCTTCTTCTTGATCATCCTACCTAACTCCTCATGTGGCCCTGTGAACATTTATTCTAAAATTTTATACGATTGCGCCCTCCCAGGAGAGGCTCTGTGGTTGTTTTTCCGGGTGCCAGGTGGGGCTCAACTCAACCCACATTCTCTTCTGAGCTTCCCCGTCTCACCTGGGCTCCTGAGCCTGTGCACAGCTGCCCCCGGGTCTCTGCCTCTGAGGGGCAGGATGCTTTTCCAGTTCTTTTGCTTTTTCTACGGCCGGTTCCAAGGGCCTCTCTTCCATGGATCCCCCAGGATGGGGGAGGCAAGGAGTCTCTTGGCATTTGCCTCACCATCCTCAAAAACAGCCCATGCCCAATAGTGTGGGCTCCTCAGATCCTCAGGGTTGTTTCAGACTTCTCCCTCTTTGGGTAATTCCAGAATATGCCTTGGGGCTCCATGTGACCATTTCAGTTCTCTGTTTTTAAAGGGATGTGTATTTTGTGGAGCATTTTTCATTGTTTTCAATCAAAGTTAATCCCAATAATTTAGTTGCCATTACTGGTAACAGAATCTTACCTCTGGATCTTCCCTGTTGACTGATATGCTTTAATTCTGGAAGTGGCTGCATTTTAAATTTTAACCTTTAAATTAAATTTTTGTATTTAAATTTAAACATTTTAGATTAACTTGAAAATTAAATTAAATTTTAAAACATATATTTAAAACATATTTTTAATAAATATCTAGCATAAAATATGGTCTTCAGATTTCCAGCTGTATAGTAGGAAGACATTAATTAATCTTAGGCTCTTTTCCATCCTCCTGGGATTCTAAACCCCTCAAAGGTATAAAGACATTTAATGTCACAGTGGAGAAACCTGAGGCTGACCTGAGTTGCTCTTTGTAAGTAACCTCTTTTCTTTTTTGCTTTTGTTTTTGTTTGCTGCATGGGTTCTTGCCATATTGTTTTATTAATCCTTAAAACTCCAGACTTTTACCAATGTATACATACCTATGGGTGGTTTTTTTTTTTTTTTTTTTTTTTTTAGTGAAAATCCAATTTTTTTGCTGGCGAGGAGCCCTTTTAAACTTCAGGTCCAAGCTTTTCCCCCCATCTTGAGGAAGATATATTCTGCAGCTGTTTCTTCTGTTCCATTTATTCTGGGCACTTCTTCATGAAAAGCAATCATCTGCATATCCAATCTCCGTTCTCTGCCATTTTTAGCTGTCACATTCTCTCTTACTATTTTAATTGTTTGGCTCTTCTCTCTGCATTCTCACCCCTTGGAAGGTCATAAATCCTTTACTGGCTGATTTGACATTTTCTTGTGGGGTCAGTTCCCTCACTTAGAGCCTCTGGTTCTGTTTTATTCAGTGTCAACATCTTTTCTTTCTTTTAATTTGTTCTTGATTGACTCCCTTTTAATTACTCACTGCCTTTCATCCTGTTGGTTATTCATTCATCCTTCATCTCTTGCTTCTGTCCTATTTCTTAAAGACATTTTTGAGAGCTCCAATAGATGCTATCTGGTTTATTTTTGTGAGGTTTCAACATATTTTTTAAAAGTGCTCTTTTTCATGTTGGGAGCTCTTGTCCTTTAATGTCACGGTATCTTTGGGTTTTGTTTTTCTCTTCAGTTATTATTGAAAGCAGGTCTCTCCAGGTCTGGTAAATGGTCAGAAGAGATGGGGCGGGTTCTACCATCCCCAGTGCTACCGCAATGAGTATTAGTGGGCACAGGTGTGTTCGAAGAGACCAGCAGCCTGGGGTGAGGGGTGGAGAGGGAGCCCTGGGCAGTCCGACAGGTATGTTCCTTCCTGGAAGGTGGTCTCACTCTACTCATCCGTTTGATGATTCCCTCATCTACTATCAATCTTACATCTCCTCTCTACAGTGCATTTCACTGGATGCTGAGCCCAGAAATAAGACAGTTATGGCTCCTGCCTGCAGGGAGCATGTATTACCGTAGAAGGAACAAATATAAAAAAAAAAAAACACTAATTACATAGTTCAATAATATCGTTCCATAGGTCATACAAGCTGCTATACCACAAGGTAGCTTTAGATAACCAGCCCTCTGCTCTTTGTTCGACCCCTGCTCCTTGACAAGGTATGGATTCTTGATGGAAACAGAATTCCTTCAGTGACATCTTGGTGCCACTTATATTCCATCTGTGTCTTCAAGTAGGACTCTTCTCCTCTGTCGAATTGTGCTTGGTGAAGAAGTTGAATAAACCATAGGTCCTTTGAGTGGAGGGTATTTTCAAAATTTTGATTTACCGAGGAGAGGTGCCTTCCTTAAGTGTGCCCTGGGTCACACACAGCCTCTGCCTGCACTGACGAAATGCAGTGGGTATGGGAGGGTGATATATACACACGTTTTCTTCCCCATTTTCAGTTTCCTTTTGTACTTTGGGTGGTGTTTTGGTTTAGATGAGTAGTTAGACACTTGTTTCAAGATCACAACTTTACACCAAAGGTTTGCTTTTTTTTTTTTTTTTTTTTTTAAACTTAGGAGCCCGCGCCTACCTTCTTCATTGTTACCAAAGACAATGACCCTTCATTTGGAAGAATTCTAGGAGTGGTATAGAGGAGCTGTGAACTGTGGTTTGCCCTGCCCCTTTCTCAACTAGCCTCTACGTCTTTTCCTTGTGTCTCACTTTGCTCAGTCATAAACAGAGAGCAGTTGATCTGGGTATTAAAGTTAGAAAGGATCACGGATGTTTTGTAGTTTACTTAAGAAAGAGCTTTTATCAGAATGAAGCTGTCATGTTGGGAGAAGAGCAGAAGAGAAAGAGAATAATCAGAAGAAGGCAGAAAAGTGAGGGGAGAACAAGAGAGGGAAGGAGAGCAGAAGTCAACGGCAATGCCTGGAACGGACAGAGTGGCAAATGGTAGTCTGGTGGTCAGTGTCATGAGGAAGGACCCTCAGAAGAAACAGCAGTCCTTCAGCTGGCCCATCTGTGCTGATTCTGCATGGAACCACAAAAGCAAAGGCACCATATTCTACATATTCTACAGTCCTAAAGATAAATTTCTTCATGCCCTTGGTTCTGATTGCTGGCATGATTTTCAGATGCAAGATTTTAACAATTCCAACTTAAGTAATGCTTTTTTCCCTTCTTTGCTCGATCCTTGGGCAGTGCTTTGTGTTGGGACAAGGAGGATCTATTTTTCATTTAGGTATCTTATTCTTGTCAGTTCTACAGGTTTGTGTTGGCCCTCACAGGTGTTGATATTTGTTCGGCAGAAATTATAAATTTTCTTTTCAGAAATTATAAATTTTGAACCAACATTCCTTTTAACCCAGTGATCTCCACTTTCAATATTTAAGTATTCCTATGCTCCAATAGGAAATCTTTTTATTTGCTAAAAGTGTTTGGAAAAATGTTGTCCTAGGGTCTATCCGTGGCACCACCTTGTTTTTCATGTACTGTCTGGCCTCTCTCGGGTGACTTCTGGGTGTGCCTCTGTGATGATTATACAGATAGATGGGGTGGGGTGTCTCAAGGGGTGGCCTTGGAGTCTCTACAGTTAGGTTGTAGTGCTTAGAGCAGCTCCTGACTGAGAAGGGGAGCAATGGCTGGATGCATACGGTTCATGGGCATCTGAAAGAGGCCTGAGCCCTTGTGGTCAGTTGGTTTTGCTTTAGTCCATGGGGGCAGCACCCTCTTCCTTGGTTGGCTGCTTCCAGGAAGTGCATGTCACAGCCTGGCACCTGATGTGTGCGGATTGGGAATACTTGCCCTCCTTGGGCTTTTCCCCCCAAATAGCTCTTTTCAGAGAGAGAAGAGAAAAGGA
Organism: Eumetopias jubatus; assembly: GCF_037043125.1. Classification (NCBI taxonomy): domain Eukaryota; kingdom Metazoa; phylum Chordata; class Mammalia; order Carnivora; family Otariidae; genus Eumetopias; species Eumetopias jubatus. The sequence continues at coordinate 4,765,217 of NW_028274823.1, read as the reverse complement.
TTCATCCAGACTCCCATACCCTCCTCCACCACTTGGCCTTGAAGAGGGCCTCCTGTGCCCGTTGTCATCTCAGTTCTCATCCGTGAAAATGAGGTAAAAGGTAGAGTAATTTCCAAAAGTGGTTGTGATTCATGCTACCTCCATGTTTTGGCCCAGAAGGAAGTCATGTGCAGTGTTAAAGTTATATCACTACTTCTTCATGAAAAAGGAGACTACGACAAATTCTGGCACACTCTGATTTCAGGCGAGGCTGGCTGGAGGGCTGGCCTGGTGACAAAGCTGGCTCAAGCCCGAGCCGAGATCCCCACGTGGGGTCACTGCTCAAGGAGGCAACTCCATTCAGCATCTAATGACTGCTGTATAAGGAGATTTGAGCAGTAAAGAAAGCACAAGAGGGACAGAAATTAAAAATATGAGAAATAGAAAAGGCTGTTGGGAGAGAAAAATCAATTATAGTCCAACCAGGGTTACGTACAACTTACCTGTTCCCCAGATGAGGGACTTTCTCAGTTTTAGGGAAATTTGTATGCAACCAACTCACATCAGAAGCTTTAAAAAGCCATTAATTTTGGCATTATTTTTCTGTTCCAAAACCAAAGTGAGGATTATAAACAGTTTAAAGAGCTTTAAAATGCTAGCACCATCCATCAGAGACCCCAGCGAATACCCAGAAGAATATGAAAATGGACAAGGTTCTGTTTCATTTCTGAGAGCTCCCTGAACCTTCTACTTTCTTCCTGCCTTGATGTTTGGTGCCTATGAAAGGCGATGGTCTCCTGAGGGTTCCCTAAGCGGGTTCACTGGAAGTAAAGCAGATTGGGTGAAGGAACTGACTTGAGTTCTTTCTGTGTTTGTGATGGTAGGAAACTGACTTCTAGATTATCTCACAAACACATAGAAAACATAAAAAGAGGCAAAATTATGCAGAAGCACATAAATTATGTAGATGATGGAAAGCCTATGCAAAACATGATATGTGCACATAATAGCATATTTCCCCAGGGGCTAATTGCATCCTTTGGGTACCTTTTGAAGCATCTGAATATTCAGAAGAAAGCAAATTTATTATAATTTGAAAAATACCACAATAAATAAGGCTGAAAGAATAATGCATATTGTATTGGAAAGTGGAAACTCACAACCTGGCCATTTCCTCCAGTTTGACCAAAGCTCAAAGCTACCAAGTAATTCATGCATGGTAGTGTTTCATATTCTCCCCCCAATTTTTTTTCTCCCAGCTCTACAAGTTGTGCAAAACCCACTCACTCATTCAATAAATATTTATTTGTTGTCATGACAGCATTCATTCATTTTTTAGCCATCCAAAAAGTATTTCCTGAAACCTATAATGTGCTTTCCCTTCATGGAATTTGTGACATAATATGGCAGTCGGACTGCGGAAAGAAACGAAGACCACCCAGACGAGAACAAATAGAGGGTATTTGCTCAGAGCTTGCCATAGCAAGGGACTCAGTCTCCATCGCTTGCTTTTGGCAGAGATTCAAAGGCAGGCAGAGGAGCAGGGAAGCTTTACAGTACAAAGAGGGACGGCTTCAGGTGAGGCTGCCTGGAGGTCGGCCATTGGCCTGGGGAAGCTGGAGGCAGCTCACTAGAAGCAGAGCTTGGGGAGCATATTTGGCTTTCGCTGGTTGGTCCTGATTTGGAAGCAGGAGCAAAGATGAAGGAAACTGGCAGTTATTGACCACGTCTGGACTGTTGTGGGCAATGGCAGCAGATGGACACTCTGGTTTGGCTTCTTAGGTTGGACACTACAGAGCTTGTGGGTCATCGTTCTGTTTTTGCAAATGGTCTGGACATTGTCTATTTGTGTATTCAGTCTCCCAAGACTAGTCACTCAATAACTGCCCCACAGAAGTTCAGGGGCCATGAAGACACAAGAGCCGCCCGCCCCCCACCCAGCAGAGGACAGAGCAAACTCCAGCTGCCCAAGTCCAGTGGTGATGAGGGGGTAGACTGTTCAAATGTCTTGTATTAGTCAGCTCGGCTGCCATAACAAATACCACAGACTGGGGGATTCAACGACATAAATGTACTGTCTCACAGTCTGGAGGCCAGAAGTCCCAGATCAAGATGTGACCCGGGTTGTTTCCTTCTGGGACTGTGAAAAGAATCTGTTCCAGCCCCCACCCCTCCTGGCTTCTGGTGGCCTCCCAAGTTCCTTGGCGGTCCTCTCCCTGTGGTTTTATATCCTCTTCTTTCTATGTGTGTCTATCTCTGTCCAAATTTTCCCTTTTATAGGATGCCAGTCACATTGGATTAAAGCTCACCCTGATGATCCCGTTCTCAGTTGTTCAGCAGCAAAGACCCGATTCCCAAATAAGATCACCTTCACAGGTACTGGAGGATGGGACTTCAGCATCTTTTGGGGGAACGAAATTCAACCCATAGCACACCTAAAGGAAGTTGTGTCTAGTCAGAGCCTGGCAGTTTTTAAAACGTCAGTTCTAGTGCCTAATTACTATTACAGAATACGTTTTGTGGGCACCTGGGTGTCTCAGGTTAGTGTCTGACTCTTGATTTGGGCTCAGGTCATGATCTCAAGGTCCTGAGATCTAGCCTGGTGTTGGAATCCACGCTGGACGTGGAGCCTGCTTAAGATTCTCTCTCTCCCTCTGCCCCGTCCCCCACCCTCTCCCTAAAAAATAAAATAAAATAAATTTTATATCTACAAAAGATATTCAGTTCTAAACCAGCAGACTTCATCAGAACTATTTGAAACTTTTTTACAATAAGAGCCAGGTGGAGATTATCCCTCTTGCCATTTAGAATAATTTGTGCGTAACTGTGTGGAAATGGTCAAGTCATAATTGTGAATATCTGAGGACAGTTGAGGTAGGGGGTCGCAGAGACGCTGGTCCTTGGGGGTCTTCGTGATGTTTATGAAGAGCAAGGCACACAGAACGGATGCTCTCAGCATTGTTCCCATTTCAGGAAATTGGTCTTTGTCCCTGGGTAAGACACAATTCTGGATTTAAAACCATCCCATGAATTCCATCCAAGAAATGGGGAAACCTGCCTTGCCAGTTGGATTTTAGAGGAGATTTTCAAAAAAAGGCAGAGGCCAGAGGAAGGAGCTGCCTTCTATCAGAGTTCACCATCTGGGATCCTGGGAAGGAAGGCATGGATCCTTCCAGGCAATGGGAGTCCAGGCACAGATCCCAGGCCTGTTAAAACTTGTTCTCAACCACCTCCTTTCTACTGGAGTATGTGCATACAAATGCATATATGCATGCATGAACACACACACACACACACACACACACACACACACACACACACACAAGATGTCTGTGCTGCTTAAGTGAAGCAATAAAAATTTCTAGGCAAGCCACAGTGTACCCTGTTCCAGGGTCATGAGACTCTGTTGACAGCGTTTTGTCAGCACAGGTGCCACCTTGGGGGTCCTGTCGTTAGAGTCAGTGGTGGCAGGGCTGTGTTCCTAATTCTTTTCATTGGCATAGAGACAATATCTTCTGTGACCTCCGATGGCCTCACAAATGGGCAGTGGCTTTCTGTGGCCTATGCCCCTTGTAGATGGTGAGATTTGTTTTGGCTGGGCTAATAAACAGACCCTCACCGCTTAGAGACAGTTTTCTTCTCTGCAATGAGCCATCAGCTAATGAAGTTGGGTTCCCCTCAGAAAATGTCTGCTGGTTGAAGCCAAGGAATTACGTTCTGACATCCGGAGGTTAATGCCCTTGGTCCCTGGCTGGCACTGGCCCCTTCACTTTGGAGCAGGGTCCAGTGTGCCCGGTGCTGGGGGCTACGGGAGTGTGGGTGCCCGCATCTCACTCCTCTCTGATGGGAACCAGGGCACATAATCTCGGCCCAGAATTATTAATGACATGCTTTTAAAAAAATAGGCTGAATGTATCTCTTTCTTCCCTCCTAGGAGCTCAGATGTCCCCAAAGTAAAAAGCTTGACTACTTCTTCCTTCCCAGTTGTGATGAAAACAGGGATTAGTGGGATGTTAGAGGCGAAACCTCATCTATGAAGTTATAAATGAATAATTCTAATTTCTTTCTGAGTTGTGAGACATCAGTTTGTTTTACATAGAAATGCAATACGTTCTTGATCTCTATGTATGCGATTAGAATTTCTCCCTCTACTTGGTATTTGTTTCATTATGGAATGACATTTTGAGCTTATATTTTCAGATGCACTTCACCTCATGCATTTCAATGTCTTTTTCCCCCAAATCTCTGCTTCTGTAGAACACAGGATGCCTATCTTTTTTTCATATTAGCTTTAGGATGTGGGGAAGTTGGTGGAGATGCTTTCTTTAAGATTCTGACTCTCATTGGAGTGGACACCCAACCTTCTCATGAATGTATTTGGAGGAATGTGCCAATTTTTAAGATAAATGATGATTGCTTAGCCCTGCTAAGAAAAATGGAATTGCCATGCAGGCCTCAGCATCACTACATAGATGAAGCTCATAGAGTGGCAAGGCGCTGATGTTGAAAATACCCACTCTATAAAGGGCAATCAAGGTTACGAGTTCAAAACGAATGCGGATTTCAGAAGGGAGCAGAAGTCCTGGTTTAGGGAGAGGCATCAGACTGCTCTGGGATTGGAGGACAGGGGTCCAAGAGGACAATGTGAACAGCTGGTCAGGGTGGGCTCTGTCAGCCCTCCAGGGCATCAGGACCTGGGGTGCCAGGCAGGGGGACCCACAGGCAGACTGGCCCCAGCTCAGGGCATCGGGGACACAGCAACAAACAAACTCCAGCTCTGATCAAAATATCCATCATTTCATGGGAAAGAAGTTTGAGAGCAAAGCGATTCTAATCACAGCATATGTGTTTTTTTCTTTTTTCAATGTACGAGGGCGTTAGGGGTTGCTGGAGCACCATCTTGCTTTTATGCCCAGAGCCTGCAAGAATAATTTCCGTGGGTGGTATGCATGGGGAGTGAGGACACAGAGGTCTCTGGAAACACTGAAAAGCCTGGATATGCTGGCGCTGGGGGTGGGGGGTGGTCAGAGGGGCCCAGTTAGGTGGATGAATTTTGCATAGAAAGCATCATAATCCCCCTCTCCATTGTCCAGAGGTAGATTATCCAATTTGTGGCTTCCCCAAATCTATTTCTTCTATTGCACTCTTTGGCCACTGCCCTGTTCATTAGCACCTCTGCTAGTGGAAAGGGGAATTGGGAGAAGGCAGCTGATTTATATTTCAGCAGCCTCCTTGGCTCAGGGGGCAAAAGCACTGTGCTAATGAAACCAAGGTCAAAGGTAGGAGCCCCAGGTGGGCCAGTTAGCTGGGCCCCTGTGGCTGGCCTCAGAACAGAGCTCCAGCCTGGCCCACTGGTCTGCCTCTGCGTTTCTGCTGGTTGAGAATGGTGGGGAGGTGTGTTTGGGCCATTGGAAAAATAATCCCAACCTAGGGGCAGGTGCTTCAATGGGGCAGGTTGGGGTGTTGGGTGTGATTTGTAGAAATCACGTATTTTTAATCACCACAGATGATTTGGGCTCCGTGGTCAGTAGACCTTCCTAAAGAGTTTCAATATTTAATAAGCTGTGTGCTGTGTGTATCAACCAGGACAGCCTGATTGCTTCCTCTCTCTGCCATTAACTTATTTCAAAATGACCCTGCCCGTTTGCACTGGGATGGATGCGATTGCATTCAGGGAGATAGAGTCCACATTTTTATATTTATGCATCTTTTTATTAAGAAGAATGCATTTATTAAGCAGTTCCCATGCAGCAGGCATTCTACACGAATTAAGGCCTCACAATGGAGAATTAGTGAATTCTGTATAGCGGTTACATCGGCAAACTTTCTAGCATTTTATTTATTTATTTATTTTTCTTCTTTAAATTTTTTATTGTTATGTTAATCACCATGCATTACATCATTAGTTTGTGATGAAGTGTTCCATGATTCATTGTTTGTGCATAACACCCAGTGCTCCACGCAGAACGTGCCCTCCTTAATACCCATCACCAGGCTAACCCATCCCCCCACCCCCCTCCCCTCTAGAACCCTCAGTTTGTTTTTCTGAGTCCATCGTCTCTCATGGTTCGTCTCCCCCTCCGATTTACCCCCCTTCATTCTTCCCCTCCTGCTATCTTCTTTTTTTTTTTTCTTAACAAATATCGTATTATTTGTTTCAGAGGTACAGGTCTGTGATTCAACAGTCCTGCACAATTCACAGTGCTCACCATAGCACATACCCTCCCCAGTGTCTATCACCCAGCCACCCCATCCCTCCCACCCCATCCCCACTCCAGCAACCCTCAGTTTGTTTCCTGAGATTAAGAATTCCTCATATCGGTGAGGTCATATGATACATGTCCTTCTCTGATTGACTTATTTCACTCAGCATAACACCCTCCAGTTCCATCCACGTCGTTGCAAATGGCAAGATCTCATTCCTTTCGATGGCTGCATAATATTCCATTGTGTATAGATACCACTTCTTCTTTATCCATTCATCTGTCGATGGACATCTTGGCTCCTTCCACAGTTTGGCTATTGTGGACATTGCTGTTATAAACATTGGGGTGCACGTACCCCTTCGGATCCCTACATTTGTATCTTTGGGGTAAATACCCAGTAGTGCAATTGCTGGATTGTATGGTAACTCTATTTTCAGCTTTTTGAGGAACCTCCATACTGTTTTCCAGAGGGGCTGCACCAGCTTGCATTCCCACCAACAGTGTAGGAGGGTTCCCCTTTCTCCGCATCCCCGCCAACATCTGTCGTTTCCTGACTTGTTAATTTTAGCCATTCTGACGGGTGTGAGGTGGTATCTCATTGAGGTTTTGATTTGGATTTCCCTGATGCCGAGCGATGTTGAGCACTTTTTCATGTGTCTGTTGGCCGTTTGGATGTCTTCTTTGGAAAAATGTCTGTTCATGTCTTCTGCCCATTTCTTGATTGGATTATTTGTTCTTTGGCTGTTGAGTTTGATAAGTTCTTTATAGATTTTGGCTACTAGCCCTTTATCTGATATGGCATTTGCAAATATCTTCTCCCATTCTGTCGGTTGTCTTTTGGTTTTGTGGACTGTTTCTTTTGCTGTGCAAAAGCTTTTTATCTTGATGAAATCCCAATAGTTCATTTTTGCCCTTGCTTCCCTTGCCTTTGGCGATGTTTCTAGGAAGAAGTTGCTGCGGCTGAGGTCGAAGAGGTTGCTGCCTGTGTTCTCCTTGGGATTTTGATGGACTCCTGTCTCACGTTTAGGTCTTTCAACTATTTGGAGTCTATTTTTGTGTGTGGTGTAAGGAAATGGTCCAGTTTCATTCTTCTGCATGTGGCTGTCCAATTTTCCCAACACCATTTGTTGAACAGACTGTCTTTTTTCCATTGAATATTCTTTCCTGCTTTGTCGAAGACTAGTTGACCATAGAGTTGAGGGTCCATTTCTGGGCTCTCTATTCTGTTCCATTGATCTATGTGTCTGTTTTTGTGCCAGTACCATACTGTTTTAATGATGACAGCTTTGTAATAGAGCTTGAAGTCCAGAATCGTGTTGCCACCAGCTTTGCTTTTCTTTTTCAACATTCCTCTGGCTATTCGGGGTCTTTTCTGGTTCCACACAAATTTTAGGATTATTTGTTCCATTTCTTTGAAAAAAAGGGGATGGTATTTTGTTGGGGATTGCATTGAATGTGTAGATTGCTCTAGATAGCATTGACATCTTCACAATATTTGTTCTTCCAATCCAGAAGCATGGAACGTTTTTCCATTTCTTTGTGTCTTCCTCAATTACTTTCATGAGTATTTTATAGTTTTCTGAGTACAGATCCTTTGCCTCTTTGGTTAGATTTATTCCTAGGTATCTTACGGTTCTGGGTGCAATTGTAAATGGGATCGACTCCTTAATTTCTCTCTCTTCTGTCTTGTTGTTGGTGTATAGGAATGCCACTGATTTCTGTGCATTGATTTTATATCCTGCCACTTTACTGAATTCCTGTATGAGTTCTAGCAGTTTTGGGGTGGAGTCTTTGGGTTTTTCACATACAGTATCATATCATCTGCAAACAGTGAGAGTTCAACTTCTTCTTTGCTGATTTGGATGCCTTTGATTTCTTTTTGTTGTCTGATTGCTGTGGCTAGGACTTCTAATACTATGTTGAATAGCAGTGGTGACAGTGGACATCCCTGCCACGTTCCTGACCTCAGGTGGAAAGCTCTCAGTCTTTCCCCAATGAGAATGATATTCACTGTAGGTTTTTCATAGATGGCTTTTATGATATTGAGGTATGTACCCTCTATCCCTATACTCTGAAGAGTTTTGATCAAAGGATGTACTTTGTCAAATGCTTTTTCTGCATCTATTGAGAGGATCCTATGATTCTTGTTCTTTCTTTTGTTAATGTATTGTATCACGTTGATTGATTTGGGGATGTTGAACCAAACTTGCAGCCGAGGGATAAATCCCACTTGGTCATGGTGAATAATTCTTTTAATGTACTGTTGGATCCGATCGGCTAGTATTTTGGTGAGAATTTTTGCATCCATGTTCATCAAGGATATTGGTCTGTAATTCTCCTTTTTGATGGGGTCTTTGTCTGGTTTGGGGATCAAAGTAATGGTGGCCTCATAAAACGAGTTTGGAAGTTTTCCTTCCATTTCTATTTTTTGGAACAGTTTCAGGAGAATAGGTATTAATTCTTCTTTAAATGTCTGGAAGAATTCCCCTGGAAAGCCATCTGGCCCTGGGCTTTTGTTTCTTGGGAGATTTTTGATGACTGCTTCGATTTCCTTAGTGGTTATAGGTCTGTTCAGGTTTTCTATTTCTTCCTGGTTCAGTTTTGGTCCTTGACACATCTCTAGGAATGCATCCATTTCTTCCAGGTTATCTAATTTGCTGGCATAGAGTTGCTCATAATATGTTCTTATAATTGTTTGTGTTCCTTTGGTGTTGGTTGTGATCTCTCCTCTTTTGTTCATGATTTTGTTGATGTGGGTCATTTCTCTTTTCTTTTTGATCAGTCTGGCCAGGGGTTTATCAATCTTGTTAATTCTTTCAAAGAACCAGCCTCTAGTTTCATTGATCTGTTCTACTGTTCTTTTGGTTTCTATTTCATTGATTTCTCCTCCGATCTTTATTATTTCTCTTCTCCTGCTGGGATTAGGCTTTATTTGCTGTTTTTTTCTCTAGCTCCTTAGGTGTAGGGTTAGGTTGTGTATTTGAGACCTTCCTTGTTTCTTGAGAAAGGCTTGTATTGCTATATACTTTCCTCTTAGGACTGCCTTTGCTGCATCCCAAAGGTTTTGAACAGTTGTGTTTTCATTTTCTTTGGTTTCCATGAATTTTTTAAATTCTTCTTTAATTTCCTGGTTGACCCATTCATTCTTTAATAGGATCCTCTTTAGCCTCCATGTATTTGAGTTCTTTCCGACTTTCCTCTTGTGATTGAGTTCTAGTTTCAAAGCATTGTGGTCTGAAAATATGCAGGGAATAATCTCAATCTTTTGGTACCAGTTGAGACCTGATTGGTGACCTAGGATGTGATCAATTCTGGAGAATGTTCCATGGGCACTAGAGAAGAATGTGTATTCCGTTGCTTTGGGATGGAATGTTCTGAATATGTCCGTGAGGTCCATTTGGTGCAGTGTGAGATTTAAAGTCTTTATTTCCTTGTTGATCTTTTACTTAGATGATCTGTCCATTTCAGTCAGGGGGGTGTTAAAGTCCCCCACTATTATTGTATTGTTGTCAATGTGTTTCTTTGCTTTTGTTATTAATTGCCTTATATAATTGGCTGCTCCCATGTTTGGGGTATAGATATTTACAATTGTTAGATCTTCTTGTTGGATAGACCCTTTAAGTAGGATATAGTGTCCTTCCTCATCTCTTACTACAGTCTTTGGTTTAAAATCTAATTTGTCTGATATAAGGATTGCCACCCCAGCTATCTTTTGGTGTCCATTAGCATGGTAAATGGTTTTCCACCCCTCACTTTCAATCTGGGGGTGTCTTTGGGTCTAAAATCAGTCTCTTTCAGACAGCATACCGATGAGTTTTGTTTTTTAATCCAATCTGATAGCCTGTGTCTTTTGATTGGGGCATTGAGCCCATTTACATTCAGGGTAACTATCAAAAGATATGAATTTAGTGCCATTGTGTTGCCTGTAAGGTGACTGTTACTGTATATTGTCTGTGTTCCTTTCTGGTCTATGCTTCTTTTAGGTTCTCTCTTTGCTTAGAGGACCCCTTTCAATATTTCTTGTAGGGCTGGCTTCATATTTGCAAATTCCTTTAGTTTTTGTTTGTCCTGGAAGCTTTTTATCTCTCCTTCTATTTTCAATGACAGCCTAGCTGGATATTATTCTTGGCTGCATATTCTTCTCATTTAGTGCTCTGAATATATCATGCCAGTCCTCCTTCTGGCCTGCCAGGTCTCTGTGGATAGGTCTGTTGCCAATCTAATGATGTTACCATTATAGGTAACAAATCTCTTCTCCCGAGCTGCTTTCAGGATTTTCTCTTTGTGTCTTAGACCTGTAACTTTTACTATTAGATGTTGGGGTGTTGACCTATTTTTATTGATTTTGAGAGGGGTTCTCTGTGCCTCCTAGATTTTGATGCCTGTTTCCTTCACCACATTAGGGAAGTTCTCTGTTATATTTGCTCCAATATACCTTCTGCCCCCTCTCTCTTTCTTCTTCTTCTGGGATCCCAATTATTCTAATGTTGTTTCACCTTATGGTATCGCTTATCTCTTGAATTCTGCCTTCGTGATCCAGTAGTTGTTTATCTCTCTTTTTCTCGATTTTTTAATTTTCCATCATTTGGTCTTCTATATCACTGATTCTCTCTTCTGCCTCATTTATCCTAGCAGTTAGTGCTCCCATTTTTGATTGCACCTCATTAATACCCTTTTTGATTTCAACTTGGTTAGATCTTAGTTCTTTTATTTCTCCAGAAAGGGTTTCTGTAATAACTTCCATGCTTTTTTCAAGCCCAGCTAGTATCTTTAAAATCATGATTCTGAACTCTAGGTCCGACATTGTACTAATGTCCGTATTGAGTAGGTCCCTGGCAGACGGTACTACCTCTTGTTCTTTTTGTTGAGGTGATTTTTTTCCATCTTGTCATTTTGCCCAGAGGAGAATAGATGAATGAGAGAACAAAATCCTAACAGGGTAACAACGTCCCCAGAAAATATACACTAAACAAATCAGAAAAGACCTGAAACCAGGGGAAAAGAAAGGGAAAGAAAGAAAAAAGAAAGAAAAAAGGACAAAAAGAAAAAGATAAAAACAAAAACAGAACAAAACAAAAAAAAAACAGAATATGATCAAATATGATCAGGCTGTTGCATAGATCAGTGCCACACACTAGATTTTGGGTGTATTTTGGTCTGTTAGAAGAAAGTGCTTCCCAAAATTGTAAAGAAAGAAAGACTTATATATGTAAAAAATAAGGGTTGATATGATGAAGGGATGGAATTTGACTGTAAAGATGAAAATATAAAAAATTTTATAAAAAGAATTGGTAAGAAGTTGTTTGAAAAAAGAAAGTAGAAGATTTTAAAAAAGAAAAAAAAAGAAAGAAAGAAAAAAAAAAGGGGAGAGAATGTGATCAGGCAGGAGACTAGAACAAAGCCATACACTAGAGATTTAGGGTATATTTTGATCTGTTAGAAGAAACTGTATCTCAAAATTTTTTTAAAGATTTTTATTTTATTTATTTGAGAGAGAGAGAGAGATTGAGAGAGAGAGCACAAGAGGGGGTAGGGTCAGAGGAAGAAGCAGACTCCCTGCCAAGCAGGGAGCCTGATGCGGGACTTGATCCCAGGACTCCGGGATCATGACCTGAGCTGAAGGCAGTTGTTTAACCAACTGAGCCGCCCAGGAGCCCTGTATCTCAAAATTTTTAAAAGAGAGAATAACTTATATATATATGCCAAAAATAAGGGTAACTACTATGAAGGGATAGAATATGACTCTAAAAATGGAAAATAAAAATGTTTTTTTAGAAAAGGGAGTGATAAGATGTTGGTTGAAAAAGGGCAAAAGAAAAATTCAAAAAAAAAAGAGTTAAAAAAAATTAACTTTGAAAGACTAAAGGATCATGGTAAAAAAGCCATGAATTCTATGTGCAGTATTCCCCTAGCGCTGGAGTTCTGCCATTCTCATTGATCGGTAAACTTGGTCTTGGCTTGCTGGCTGTTCGTGCTGATCTTCTGGGGGAGGGGCCTGTTGCCGTGGTTCCCAAATGTCTTTGCCGGAGGCGGAATTGCCCCGCCCTTGTCGGTCGGGCTAAGCAAGCTGCTCGGGTTTGCTCTCAGGAGCTTTTGTTCCCTGTAAGCTCCCGGCACAGCTTTGGAGGACCAGGGCAGAAATGGTGGCCTCCCAATCTCCGCCCGGAGGAGCCGAGAACTCGGGGCCCCACTCCTCAGTGCGCCCCCAGAGAAAAGCAGTCACTCCCGTGTCCCCGGTCTCCGGCCGCACTCCGTGCTCACCCGGCCTGTGACCGAGCATTTCTCTCTCTGGCACCCGACCCCGTGTGGAGTCTCCAAACCCAGCAGGTCCCTGCGGTGCGCTCCCGCGCCACTCCTCCCGGGGGAGGGAGGGGAGTCTCCCCGGCTCTGCCGCTTGTGGGGTCCCTGCTGGAGGAGCAGTGGCCCGACTGGGCCGCGGATCACAGTTTATGGCCACCCCGAGCTGAGAGCCCGCGCCTCGGCTCCGTCTCTGCAGCCGGCTTCCCCGCTCCGATCCCTGGGAGCTCTGCCGCACTCAGGCTCCCCCGGTCTCTCTGTGACCCCGAGGGTCCTGAGACCCCACTGTCCCGCGAGGGTTCCACACCCCGTTTAGCCACTGCAGCGACGTCCCTCCGCGGAGCCGACTTCTAAAAGGTCCGATGTTGTGCTCCGCGGCTCTAGCACTTGCCAGAAGCGGCCGACGGAGGTCCCTCCCCCGCCGTCTATCCTCCCGAATATCGCCTCGGATTCACTTCTCCGCACGTCCTACCTTCCAGTAAGTGGTCGCTTCTCTATTCAGAGAGTTGTTGCTACTCTCCTGTTCGATCTCCTGTTGAGTTCGTAGGTGTTCAGAATGGTTTGATCCCTATTCAGCTGAATTCCTGAGACCAGACGAAATCAAAGTTCTCCTACTCCTCCGCCATCTTGCTCCGCCCCTGAAATAACTTCATCCTTTATAGCATTTTAAGTAGGTTGAGTCTTATCAGAAGAATATAGGTTCCATTGATAATCATGGGGTTGCAATAAACCCAGGGAAGACCCAATATTTCTGAGTTTGGGCAATAGAGAAATGCTTGGCAGTTGGAGGCCAGGTTTACACAAGTTGTATCAAAGCCCAGTGGCCAAGTCTCTGACGGCCATGTGGTGTTTGCACTCACAGAAAGATTTGGCAGGAAAACAGCATGAGACAGGTTGAACACAGTCAAGTACCTGAGTGTTTAAAAAATGATCAGTAGCTCTTTTGCCCCAACATATCTTGTGTGGAGAGACACTTATAAGGTGAGCTGTTCCCTGAAAATGTCTTTTTTTCCCAATTGGATGATACTATGATTATGTCTTACTTGTTCTTCTGTAAATAAAGCAGCTGTGTTTCTTCATCTATGGCCACTAACACGACTGGTCTAGAATCTGTAGGGGTAATAGATGTTCACAGGACAGCCAAGGATCAGGTAGGCCTGGCTCAATGATATGCACCGGTCTTAAGGCTCTGTCTGTTCTTTAAGATCCTAGAAAGGGTGATTTGAACATTTCATATTCAGGTGGTGAACCCCAACTGAGCCGAGAGACGTAGTGTCATCAGGCAGTTTTACTAAACTGTGGCTCAGGGTTGGGCAGTGAGTGGAGGGAATGAGGCCTGCTGTTTGGACCTGTTGGATGAGGTAGGGAAGGAAGAGCCAGGGTGCTGACAGACAATGGGCAACACTCTTGGAGACTGAGGATGAGCTGTCTGAGGAAGTGAAGTGTATGGACCATATGCACAGTAGAAATGCTGAGTGCCATTAGTCACGATCTGGGGCCTGTGCTGGGTGGGAGCCCACACTACCACATGCCCCTTCGCTGGTTGGCACCTCCCCCCCCACTCTGGTATAGACAGCCTCTTTGGTGCCTGTTCCGAGGACAGCTCTGGTCTGGGTGAATGGCCTCAAGCCTTGACCAGGTGGGGCTGGTCACCTCTAAACCTGACCAAGGAGAGGTGGCCAGTAGTCCAGTCTTGAACAAGCACACTCTTCATGCAAGGACGCTGCTGCCCCATAGACTGAATGATGCTCCATTTTCCTTCCAGAAAACCCGGGAAGTAACTGGGGACCAGGCAATAAACACACACACACACACACACACACACACACACATACACACACACACACACAATCAGCTCTACTCCTTCCCCCTCTGTGAATTTTGGATCACAGATCAAGCCTGCAGCAATCCAAGGGTCAGATGAGGGACAGGGATATGTCTTTCTTCAGGAATGTTTATAGTTCAAAGGCTCACGAAGGAACACGTTACACAGACTATGTTGAGAAAGGGAAGGGGGACGAGTCATTTTTTTCCCCCTGAAGGGGGAAAATGCAACCAAACCTCTGACAGGATTTTCATTTATCTTTCATAGACATTTTGTTTTTTCATTAATTTTTTCCTCCAGGGAGGCAGCAAGAGTGGGGAAAGGGAGATGTGTGGGAAATAGCCTTGCTGAGATTAAACAAATCTCTGTCGCCGTGTGTCCATCTGCCCGTCCATCTGTGAATAACCTGTAATTATTAATAATATGAGTGATGTCATGAACATTCTGGCAGGAATGCAGAGCCCCAGAGACCACTCTGGAACCAGTGAGTGCGGGACAAAGCCGGGGAATGATCGGCCGTGTTTGCACTGGAGTCGTGGATAAATCTGGCGAGCTGGCTCGTGCCCTCTCGGCAGTAGGACGGGAGCATATTGGATTTTCTCATAAACTTCCAATGAGATCAGATTGGCGGCATCTCAAAGGAACACCTCTTATATAAAAAAAGGTTGAGTACATAATCCAGCAAAAAATGTCATTAAAAGGACACATGGTGCTGAGTGGGGCAACCTTAAATGTACTGAAAGCGGAGTGTTTTAAGACAACACAAGAGAGAGGCACCCCAGAAGATGACAAAGGCCGGGGAGGGGATATTAAAGACCCCCCAGGAGCCCCATTTCTGTTTCCCAGTAAAGTACTCATGAAGTCATCCAGGGGGTAGAAAGAGAAAGAAAGAAAAACAATTATCAATTAGAGCATCCCCTAAAGAAGCTAGAATTCCAGAATGTTCCAGAAAGACTTTGTAGGATGTTCCACACCACTGGTTGAGCCGAAGACCTGGGACCAGTGCAGACCAACCGTCCAGGCTGTGGCTTAGGAAGTCTCTGACTGGGGCAGCTGTACCTTTGGTGGGGGCAAATGGCCAGCCACCAGCTGGGTGGGAGCCTTTGGTCATGGGTAAGGCCCAAGGTACCAGACCTCAGTGTGGCTCCCTCATGGGGCTCTAGCCCTTTCAACGGGGCTATGCAAAACAGGGGCTGTTGTTGGTGTTATTCACTGATGGCATCCCGGCTCCTAGAATAGGAACACTATAGTAGGTACTCCAGAAAAACTTACTCATTGAATTACCCCAAGAGTAATCTGACACAGGCGCTTGAGTACACATTTGCCCCTGGCCCAAGTGTCCAGCCCAGCTCTAGAGGCTGCTGGCCAGGGGCTGGGTGTTTGGTGTGCTGGGATTGGGGAAAGAAAGTCTCTACTTCCAGGTGATGTGAACATCACACACAATCCTTTGGTCAGGCCATAGAATTTCCTGGAACTGTTCCTTCAACAATGTCACCACCTTACTGTACCATGAAGGCTGTCCTTGGCAGTTCACCCTGTTGTTAACTGAGCAACTGGAGACTTCACAGCGGCCTCCCAGACAACCCACTCTCTTACGTATTGGAAAGAACAGCTGATCCCATTGCAAAACTTCCCTTGTTTCAAAGAAAGAGGAGGAAAAAAAAAAAACACAGAAAAAGTACAAAGGCTAATCTCACTCTGGAATTGATCTCCCATGAGAAACTTAAGAAGATTTAGGCAAAGGGCTTTGATCCCCTCTCAGGGAGATGGAAGAGGATGTCCGAGCTCTTGTACAAAAACAGAACACGCTGAATTCTGCCAGTGAAGTCAGACTGTTCTTGGGAATGGGGGCGTTAGGATTGGCGCTGTAAAACAGGAGACGTGCCCAAAATAGACTCCTAATCGAGATGACAATGAGAATGTCCCAAAAATAACTCTGGAAATGAGAACGACCAGCTTTTAGGAGGCAGTTCCTGTTTGCCAGGTACTTTCATGTCATGTTTACAGCAACCCCACAAGGTAAATGTCATAATTGCCGTGACTTTATAGATGAGAAAACTGGTATTTAGAGAGATTAAGTACATTGCCAGTGTCACAAAGCCGGGGCACGGCGGCGCTGGGGTTGAAACCGGGTCATTCTAAAATTTGAACCTGGGGGCACTGCCTCTAGAATGTTGGCTGAATTCACAGAGAGGAACACGTGAGAAAAAAAAGAGACACGGAGAGTGGAGCTTTCAGGTCCTTGGAGAGCCGAGAGAAAAGAATTCGTCTTCAGGAGGACTGGTTAGGGTTTAGAAAAATAAACTCAGAAAAATAGAATAAATACTGGGTGACTACTCAGGAAAGAAAAGAAAACCGATACCGGAACATGGGAGAGTAATGATGCAGGTATAGGTTGAATAGAAAGCACCGTCCGGGCTCCGGGACGGGCTCCAAGGCCCGATTCCGTGTCTGATGGCCTCAGCCCTCTGGTGCCACGCAGGACGCCCCCTTCTGTGGCACAGCTGCTCCCAGAATGCTGGCGCTCCCCCCGCCCTCCAACCCCATGCCGTCTGCCTCCAGACAGCGTTCTTCCCTGCAGGTGTATCTGCCAGTGCTCCCAGTCCTCAGCAGTCCCAGAATGGGTCACCCAGTAGCCCCAGGCAGGCTGCACACTCCACTTCCCACCCAAAGTCATGCTCCAGAGTGGGCGTGGGCCGAGGAGTCACCCAGTGAGCCCCAGGCTCCTGCCGAGGAGGCTTGAGGAGCCTTTTCTCTCGAGTGGCCCATTGTGCCTGGGTGCCAGGCCCGAGCTCCTAGCCTAACCACAAAACCCGCCCCTAGGGAAGGGTGGGTCCTGCCCGTCACAGGGGCGGTGGGGGTGGAGGGGAGCCTGGAGGACAGCCGCCCCCGCCCGCTCCTGACCTGTCACTACTGGAAGGAACATGTTTCTTTGGTTGTTTAAGCCAGCTGAGTTCGGCGGCTGGTCTGCAAAGAAAACGTCCTCACTGACTCCTTTCTCTCTGCAGTCCTTGGTTTGTCCTGTGGCGTGTCACTGGGGTCTGAAATGCGGATTTGGCCATCATCTCATTCCGCCTCCAATGCTCAGGGATCCAGGCTAGACCAAGCATCGTTTGCTTAGGTTTCAAACCTCTGAGCTTTTGCAAATGTTCCGTCTTCTTGGAAAGCCCACTCTAGGCTCACCCCACTCTCTCACATACACCAGGTGAACCCACTTATACATCCAAAGATCAAGAGCTCTTCCTGTTGAGTTTCCCTGTGGTCTCACCCCCATTTGTTGGGTCCCCATCCAGTCCCCTCCCTGCACCCCCGTGTGACTGGACCTTCCTCTGCTATGGTGGTGCAGGGGTCAAGCTCCACGATGTTTCTCTGTTGGACCCCTGCCAGACCCCGAGCTTCTTGAAAGATGGGCCATGTTTGCTCCCCTTGACATCAGTAACAAGCCACATGCTGGATTATACTCAGTTATGGTAACACTCTTAAGTTGCCAGGAGAAAAATAAAGGGTTGGGGGGGAACCTCTCTAAACTCTTCGCAAGAAAAATGGAACTCCCTTCAGAGGAAGTAAAAATCAAGCTTTAAGCTTCCCAACTGCAACAAAGCAGGAGAAGAGTGGAATAAAGGTTTATAATTCTTAAAGAAGGATGGAAGCTGGGGCACCTGGGTGCTTCAGTCGGTTAAGTGTCTGCCTTCTGCTCAGGTGATGATCTTGGGGTCCTGGGATCGAGCCCTGCAGGGGGCTCCCTGCTCAGTAGGGAGTCTGCTTCTCCCTCTCCCTCTGCTGTTCCCCCTGCTCGTGCTCACTGTCTCCGTCTCTCTCAAATAAATAAATACAGACTTCAAAAAAAAAAAGAAGGATGTAAGCTGGCCAAGTTGTCTAGGGCAGCCATGACAGCACGGTGGCATCATGGTGGAAATTTATTCTGTGGCAGTTCTGGAAGCTTGGAGTCCAAGATCAAGGTGTCCACGGGCTTGGTTTCTCCCGAGGCCTCTCCTCTTGGCTTTGCCAAGGGCCTTTCCTTTTTGCACGCTTTTTCCTCCTACCTGTGTGTCCATAGTTTTCTCTCCTTATGAGGATACCAGTCAGACTGGATTAGGGTCCACTATGTCCAAATACAGAACCACACTGAGGTGCCGGGATGAGGGCTTCAACATATGAATTCTGGGGATACAGTCTGGTCCATAATGTAAACCACACTATCGTTCTCACATGGGAGCAACAGGAAGACCCTGGAAGACCCTGCCATTTCCAGAACATGCCTTTTCTTTTGAGATCACAGGAAGGTTTTTATGAATCTGAAATAAAGAAATCTTGAATAAAAATATAATTGTGGGAAAACACCTTTGCGGACCAGTGAAACTACCAATTTAAGAGATGAGTAAACATATCGATGGGAGAAGGGCAGCTGTGGATAGAGCAAGAACAGGTAGGAACAGGAGGGGCTGGTGGGGTATCCAGATCTGTAACCTACTAGTAAACCTGGAGCAACAGAAGAGCACTCAGTGGCCTCTACTTCCTTCTTTCTCTCCCCTCCCATACCATGCCTCCACCAATTGCTGACCCTGCTTTGAAATATCGCCAAGGCTCTGACCACACTTCACCACCTGCTGCTAGACATCATACATGCCTTTTCCACCTTCTTCACCTGTACCTGCTTTTGCGTGGCCTCCTTGCAACCTGGTCTACACTTCGTGGCAAATCACTTAAAATCTAAAATCTAAATTAATTCTCTGCTCAAAACCTTCTCAAAACTTCCCTCTTCTATGCCCAGCCCTTCTCTCCTACCCCGATGGCCCAACCTCACTGGCTTTGCCAACTGCCTTCTCCCTGCTCCAGCCCTACTCACTTCCTTGTTGATCCTAACAAGCCACACATGCCCCAGGGCCTTTGCCCAGGCCACTCCTGCCTGACTCTCTCCATGCCAGCTATCTGCATGGCTTATTCCCTTTCTTCATTCCAGTCTTGGTTCAAATGTGGGCTTAACCCACCGACTTCCCCAGCTATAGCAGAAAACAGTCCTCTGCTCCTGCTTTGCCTTTTCTCCATGGTGCTCCCTGCCATCTGCCAATCTCCTGTAGAGTCTGTCTTCCTTGCTAGAATTTCAGGGTTCAGATGAGGACTTTTGTTGTTCTGCAAGAGTGGGTGCAGGCGAAGAAGACGGAGAACACCACCCCTCATCCTCTGTCAGAGAGGTCAAAAGAACCATGTGGATGAGAGACAATGGACTCTGATAAACAAACTGTGGATTCTGGAGGGGAGGGGGGTGGGGGGACGGGTGAGCCTGGTGATGGGTATTGGGGAGGGCACATACTGCATGGAGCACTGGCTGTTATGCACAAACAATGAATCATGGATCACTACATCAAAAACTAATGATGTAATGTATGGTGACTAACAGAACAATAAAAAATTTAAAGGAAAAATATTTAGGGCGCCTGGGTGGCTCAGTTGGTTAAGCGACTGCCTTCGGCTCAGGTCATGATCCTGGAGTCCCGGGATCGCGTCCCGCATTGGGCTCCCTGCTTGGCGGGGAGTCTGCTTCTCCCTCTGACCCTCTTCCCTCCTGTGCTCTCTATCTCTCATTCTCTCTCTCTCAAATAAATAAATAAAATCTTTAAAAATAAAGAAAAATATTTAATGATGTAATGTATAGTGATTAACATAACAATAAAAATTAAAAAAAAAAGACCATGTGGATGTGATGCTAATAAATCCTGTAGATGTTAAGTGGTTAAAAAGTATGTATGATGTCTTAAGATTGCAGTAGTGTCAAGAATGAAATGTTACCTTCCAAATAACTTTTAAATATTAGATCCAGATAGATCATAGTCAACGCATCAAAAACCATCAGGGATGAAGCTTCTCTAAATGATGATAGCAACAGACAACGTTCATGATTATATCATGACCACGAGGGTTTAAATTCACCTACCAAAGAAGTCATGTCTCTGGTTGATGAAAAACTAAACGGTACAAGATGCTGCTTACTAGACATCCATCGACACAAAGAGGAAGGCTTAAAAGCAGGAGGAAAATAGATAAGGCATACTTAATTTAAAAAATTAGATAAAAGGTCAGTTGATTTTGATAAAAATATTAAGAATAGTGAATACATGACATTAATTAAACTTTTTGTATTGCGTCAAATAATATAGCGTCAAGGCATTTTAAATAAAATCTGTTAAAAAGTAGCAATGGAGATGGCTGGATAATTAAAAAAACCCACAGTTATAAGGAGAGACATTGATTCACTAGTGGCAGAATACACAAATAACGTGAGGGCAGGGGAAAGTTGTTAGTATAAATAAAAAAAAGCAAACAAGCATATGCAAGACTCTCATGCCAAAGCAGGAATTACTCATCTCTACGAAAAATTTTCTGTAACAAGGGAGGATATAAATAAAAATGATAAAATCTTCCAATTAAAAGATTGCCCTTTGATCCAAATACAAATACACTAAACAAAGCCCCAAAGAAAATCTAAATGAACTTCAAAGAACAGAAGCTTTCAGAGGCTTCATTCCTTGGTAGGCAGGAACAAAAAAAAAAAAAAAAAAAAGGACAGAAATTATAGAAATGAGAAATACATCCAAGAGCTATTGCTTTGAAAATAAGGGCAAGACCAGTAACATTTATACATCACTGGCAAATCCAAAAGTAAGAACAGAAAGTCTGTATAAACCAAATTAGAAATGAAAGGGTGGAAAAATAATAATAATAATGGCTTTTAGGGGCTTCTTTACTCAGTTGTCTCTTTCCAGGTTTGCAGTGGTACTCCCCGGGTCGGGGAGCAAGGAACTGGGCAGGGGTGAGAGTTGGGGGGCAGGAGCTCTAGGCTTTGCTTGGCTCAATGTCATGGGATCATTTCCCCATTGGATGCATCTGGCTTTGGGTCTGGAGGCTCATGTCCAGACAGGCTCTTTTGGGGTCAGTCCCAAGTCCCAACCCTGGTTCCAGAAGGAGAGGGAGGTATGTGTCTGGATGAGTCTTTATTTTATTTTATTTTTTTTTTAACATTTTTTTAAGGTTTTATTTATTTGTCAGAGAGAGAGAGAGAGAGCACAAGCCGGGAGAGCGGCAGACAGAGGGAGAGGGAGAAGCAGGCTCCCACTGAACAGGGAGCCTGATGTGGAACTCGATCCCAGGACCCTGGGATCGTGACCTGAGCCGAAGGCAGACACTTCAGGACTGAGCCACCCAGGCGCCCCTGGATGAGTCTTTCTTTCCCTGCTGCTTGTGGGGTCAGCTCATGTTGCTGAGTTCAGAGAAGGGAATGTTCCATGTGTCCTTGTGTGTCCCCCATCTTCCATCATGGAGTGGAAGGATAACCCTCCAATTAGCTTGTAATCTTTTCTTAAATTTTATGAAGTGTCAATTCTAGTTTTTATGCTTTAGAGTTCTGTCTTTGCATGAGCACCATAACAAAATACCACAGACTGCGGGGCTTCAACAGCAGACATGTATTTCTCACAATTCTGACTAGAAGTCCAAGAGCAGGGTGCCGGAATGGTTGGTGTCTGGTGAGAGACCTCCTTCTGGCCTGTGGCATGGAGTCCTCATGGGGACGGAGAGATCCAACAAGGTCTCTGGGGTGTCTTCTTATTAGGGCCCATTATGATCCCATCATGAAGGCTGATCCCATCATGAAGGCTGCACCCTCATGACCTCATCCAAACCCAGCTACCTCCCAAAGATCCCACCTCCAAATGCTATTACACGGGTGGTCAGGGCTTTAACATGTGAATTTGGGGGGTGGGGGTGTATAATACCATAGAGAGCAAGTATGTTCTGCCAGTTTGGCTTCCATACACATCCTAAACTGTATTCTTTAATATAGTATGACAGTTCAAACTAATTTGGTAAGACGTAAAAAATGAGAAATAAATATTGAAAATAAAAAAAAAACAACAAACCAAAGAGATGATTTGTAGATGAAAGGGGTATTTAACTAGAGAATCCAAGATAATCATATTTTAAAAGTAATAGAAGAAAGGAAATTGTTAAATTCAACCATCAGAAGACCGAACGACTTCCTTTGTGGCTGCAACACCTAGATGGGGCGGGGGGGGGGTGGGCAGGGGGCAGGGGGGCAGGGGGGCCCTTCCCCTCCCCCTCCCAGAAAGTCACCCCGATCTGAGGCAGTGGGAAGCATGGTTCCTGGTGCACGAAATGCCCGGATGTAGGATCACAGAGAACCTGCAGGCTGGCTTTGGGCCAAGAGAAGATTAAATGTATGCAATGGGCTCTTGAGCAGGAGGTGCCGGGGAGGTGGGGACTTGCCGCCTGAGCGCCGGCTGTGTTCTTTTGAGCGTTTCTCAGACTAAGTTGAAAATCACCTTGGCGGGACTTAGACAATGGAGAGTTGCAGGCTTCTGCCCACTGGTCCCATGGTGGCCTGGAGAGTCTGAGACAGGCGGTGCCCGTCCTGTGGGAGGGGCACTGCTCTTGCTGGGGCCCCCGTCCCTGCTTTGCAGACCAAGAGGAGCAGGGCTGGGCCAGCCTGGGAAACTCACCCCCGGCCCCACGGAGTGCAGAGCTGTGCCTGGGTTGCCTTGATTGGCCTCTGCAGACAGAGGGGGAGATGGTGCCAGGGTGTGTGTGTGTGCACGTGTGCTTGCCTGCATGTGTGAATGCATGTGAGTGTGTGAGTGTGTGTGCATATGGGTGAGAATGCATGTGAGAGTGAGTGTGTGAGCATGTGAGTCTGTGTGTGCGTATGTGTGTGAATGTTGTGAGAGTTTGAGCGGGTGTGAGAATGTGTGTGAGAGTGAGTGTGCACATGTGAAACTGGGTGACTGTGTGAATGTGTGTGAGAGTGTATGTGTGTGTGTACATGTGTATGTGATTGTGAATGTGTGAGTGTATACGTGTGTGTGTGACTGTGAATGTGTGCATGAGTGTGTGTTGTGTGTATTTACATGTCTATGTGACTGTGAATGTGTGTGAGTGTGAGAATGTGCAGTTGTGAATGTGTGTAAGTGTGTGAATGTGTGAGTATTATGTGTAAGTGTGCACGATGTGTGTGGAATATATGTGTGAGAGTGGGTGAAAGCATGTGAATGTGTGCAAGATGTGTGTGAGAGTGTGAACGTGTGCGTGCATGTGAGAAAGTCCATGTGCCACAAATGGCTGGCTTGTCTTCAGTGCTGGGAGTGGCAGGGACCGTGGCATAGGGACATGGGGGCAGGGGGTGGCCCAGCTCGCTCCTCAGGAGAGCATCACGGACCTTGGTTCCCCTCTGGGCCCCCGTGGAGCCCACAGGCTGGGTTCCCATCCCGTCCAGGGAAGTAGCTCCTGGCCACCCAGGCTCCCGTCGCTAGGAAACGGTCCCCTTCGATGATGTGTGCCAGTGTTTGTCTTTGGCTCTCAGAAGGACACAATTCACCATGTGGCAATGGAGAAATAATATTGACAACTAGGTAAGAAATGAAAGAGGTGCCAAATGGCATTCTGGATGGCAGGTGCCCCCATGCCAAGGCACGGGACGCATCCTGGATGCGGACTCAGGCTGCGCTCCAGGGGGGCCCGCCTGCGCCCGCGCCCACGCCCGTGACCGTCCCTGGTCCCCACTGCTCGCGGGCAGTGGTGGCCGGGGTGCGTGTGCCGCAGCCGGCTTGTGTTTGGCTCTCTGTCTCCGCTCTGCCTCTTTGCTGACACAGATGTCCCGGTCGATGGAAAGGGCAGGCCAACGTGAAGTTCTGAGCCGCCTTTTTTCCCCTCACCCCCCAGTTTTATTGAGAAATAATTGACCTTCTCGGAGGCCCTGTTAAGCACCTGCAGGAGTGGGTGCGCTGCATGGCTTCCCGCGCGCTGCACTCCACCTGCTCTGTTGCAGTTTGCGGGTCAGGAGGCCTGGGGCCCCTGCTGGCTGTGCCCGAGAGAGTTTGGGATTCTCGCCCTTCCCGCTGGTGCCCGGCTGCCTCCTCCTCTGCTCCAATCCTGGCTGCCCACGCCCCCGGCCCCAGCCATTTATGTCGGGGCTCCAGGTCCCTGGTGCCCCAGCCCACGGCTCTGGCAGCCGCGTGACTTTGAACTCCCCACCTCGGGGCCCTGGTTGCCAGTTGACAGCTCACTTGACTGACCTCCTTTTAAGCCTCCCCAGTTTATCACGCTCCACGTGTGAGCTTGATCATTTTTCTCCTGCCTCCCTTGTCTATTGCTGTTGCTTCCAGGGCATTTCTCGAAGCCACTCACCAACCCTCTGTAATCAGAAAGGGAGCAAGGCCAGGAGAGGGCTGAGCAGACATTTAAGTGCTCTTTGGCTGACAAGTATCCCCAAAGGGCAAGTATGAGCAAGAACGTACCCTGGGGGCGTTTGGGCTCCTCTGGCAAACCTGCGTCTCGCCTCGCTGCCACGTGGACCCAAACCTGCCCGCCAGCCAGCCCCAGCAGGTGGAGGTGTGAGTGTCGAGGGCCACTGAACACTGGGAAGTGTCCTCATGCATCACAATTACGGAAACACCTGTGCTAAATACCTTTGTGCGGGTCGGTTGTGTGAATTCACGGGGTGTTCAATTGCCTCCGAATTTCTCATTTCTACACTGTCAACAAGCCGCAGGTGTGCACGGCGTGAGCCGGCGAGGCTGTGATTTGGAGGTCTGTGCTGACAGATCCACATCCAGGATGCATTTGTCCTCCCCAGTGCTGTGCACCCCATATATACACCAGTATTTACAGAGGGCTTGGAAGCGATTTTTCACGTCACAGCCGTGTCTCCTGGCTCCTGGCATCCTGAGAAAGGAGGTGAGAGCAAGAAGGTAAAGGCATTGAGAGGATGGAGCTCGCAGGCACTCAGGTGAGGCTGGTGCTGGCTGAGGCCTGAGCTGAAGGAAGATGGGGAGCCGGAGCCTGCCCCACAAGAAACTTCTGGTCAAGAGAACTGACAGCCAAGGAGAGACGGACCCGTGGCCACATTTGGCCTGTGGACGTGATCTGCACTATGTGAAAGAGTGTTGCAATCTTTACTAACACTAGATGTCAAGCACATTCACCAATTAAATATAGATTTCTGGCTTCTTTCCAACAATCAAGTCTGTCCCAGGGGATCCACATTCGCCCGTTAAAAGCACAGGCATCGTCCCCTCTTTGGAAGGTACACACCCTCCTTGATGGTGTCATGTGCTTCATTCCTCATGGGGCCCTGCAGGTGACTCAGTTGGTGGCAACAGCTAAGATGCTGTTCCTTCCACACGGGGACACAGGCAACCTGCTCCATGAATGGCATCCTCCCCAGGCAGCCCCTGAGAAAGGGCTAAAGACGTGCTAGAGCAAATCCCACCCCTGAATTTTACACACTGATTCCGTGCAGATCATTGTTCTTGAGTATATTCTAATCCAGCAGTACAATATTGGCAATTCTCTGCTGGCAACATTCTGGATTCACATCTAGATGCTTTCTAGTTGGTTAGTATTCGAAACCACTGGTGCTTTTATAAGCGCCCTCGATGCTCCCCCACATGGCTGCATGTCCAGCCACCCACAAGACATTTTGCGCCTGGGGCCAGGGTTCCTTGTGGGCTGGGGACCCAGGCCTGCTTGCTGCGACCAGGGCTCCATCCAGCCTCCCGTCCTCACGGGACCCCTGTGGCAGGAGGAAGGGCATGGTGTGGCTGTGGGTGGAGTAGTTTGTATGTACCGTTGCCAGACAAAACACAGGATGCCAAGGTAAATTTGAGCTTCAGATAAGTGAGTAATTTTTAGTATAAACATGTCAGTATAAACATGTCCCAAACATTGCATGGGCCATACCAAGCTACAAATTGCTTATTGTTTATCTAAAGGGCTCAAAATGAACTGGGTATCCTATATTTTTGTTGTGTTTCTTCTTTTAAATCTGCCAACCTCATTTTTATTTCGAGGGATGATGCCCAAGTTCTGGAGACTTCTTTGCATGCCTTAATTTCTTGGGCTGTGCTCCAACGTTGCACATCTGGATCGGGCACCAGGCCTCCAGAAGAGGCCGTCGTGGGTGTCGGGGGGCCATCCCCCTGCTCTAATTGGCTGCCAGTGTGTTTTTCTGGGTGCCTGTGAGCTTAGTACAACGGCTCTGACAAGACACAGCTTCCTGAATAAATAAACACTGCCCTTAACGAGTTCAGATTTGGCCACTTTGATACCAGAGGAGGTTCCATGGGCACCCCGGAAGGTGTGATGCAGTCAGAGCACCCTTCACTCATCTTGAGCATTCAAACATTTAACAAATCTGTGTTTACATCCTCCTAGGGGTATCAGGTGCCACGAAGATGGAATACGTTTTCAATCCGATATGCATTTATTGAGTACCTCCTGCGTGTCAGGGACCGTGCTAAACGTGGCAGCCAGGCAGTGAGCAGCACGCGAGGGGTGGGTGCTACCCTTGGGTGCCTCAAACTCACCAGGGACATGCACGACACACAGTTACAGATGGGGGGCTGGGGGCAGGGCTGCATCACATCCTATCAGGGGTCTCGACAGGAAGGATACTTGACTGAGGCTTTAAGGAAACACTTCTGAGGCCTGGCAGGAAGGGAGGCCAACCATCTCAGACAGAGGGAATGATGGCAGGGTGGATGCCCAAAGGCCAGAGCCTTCTCTGACAGGCAGGCTTGGGGTGGAGCAGGGTGGCGTGAACCCATGTACATGGCCAATCCTCACCTCCTTTCTCCCCATCCAGCAGGAAGGGAAAGCTTCAGGCCTGGTTCAACCCCACTTGCTTCTTACCCTCTGCTGCAGCAGCCAAGATGGGCGTCGCCGGCCAAAACCCCTACAATCGTGCAGTCATGATGCCTGGTCTCCACCTAAAGTCAGGACCACCAGTTCAAAGCACATTCAGCGCAGGGGCCAACCCACCTGCCCTCGCCTCGTGTCTTATCTTTCCCACTCGTCAGCAGGATCACTTCACACCCTCTTCTCCTCCACGGAGCCCCACACTACCAATCTCCCAGGTCTGGATTTGGGTGGCTTGTTTTTGACATTGAAGAGTCCACTAAAGGTTAGTGGATTTGCTCGAGGGTTCATGCCTTCTCTGCAGGAGAGGCTGGACCCCAGGCTCCTGAGAGGCTGTGCACTGACAGTGTCCCACCACCCTTGTGGTCTACACCCCCAGCCCACTGGCTACACCATGCTGAAGCCACGAGGGCACATCTGCCTAGAGTGCTGGGAGGAATGCGCTGAATGCACTGAGGCAGAGGGTCCTTGGGGACCTCCGGTAACCCATCACCTTCAAGAACTGTCAGTGTGTTTGCCATTGGAAAAAGGGAGGAGGGGAGATTGACTAAAAGGGAAGGAGAGAGAGGGAGGGACACCTTGTGAGGACAGGCAGAGCTTGGCGCGTTGCCGCCACAGACACAGAATGCTCGAGTTTGCTAGCAATCCCTAGAAGCTAGGAGAGAGGTGGGGGACACTTTCTCCCTTTGAAGCCCCCAAAGGAACTAACATCATTGATAGCTTGATTTTGGACTTCTGGGCTCCAGAACTGTGAGAGAATAAACTTCTCTTGTTTCAAGCCACCCACATTGTGATCAATTGTTACTACAGCCCCGGAAAACCTAATACGATGATCAGAAAACATTGGCGGGGGGTGGGGTGGGGGGGTGGGGGAGTGGTTGGTAGCATGGAGCTCATTGGCTTAAAATGAGTAGGCAGAAAATTTAATTCCTTAAATTTTATTGCCTTTGGACACAGTGGCTGATCAATTCTCTTGTTGACTCGTTGAATAAATACCTGAGGGTTGATAACAAAATGGTGAAGGAGCGTGGAGCACAGGTAAAGGACAGGCAGGGGAGGTCACCCACAGCGGGGGCCCGGCTGGCCGTACAGAATCACACATTTCTAAGTGTTTCAACTTCCATGGTGATGAAGCTGGAGCACAAATGTTTTGCAAAGTTTGTTCCTGAATCATTTTTGCAAACTCTGTTTTGGGTAAAAGACAGAAATCTATCACACGCCGCACAGATTAACTTATCACGGAGCTAAATGGGCTGTCAGAGTGGGGAGACTGTGCTTGGCCCAGTGAATTCAAATGCATGTAAATTTCCCTGGTGGCAAAGTTGAGGATGGCGGGGCTGTCAGATGGTGACATGTGGAAATACATTAACAGTGTTTAAAATATATTTGAAGGGTCCGCCTCATATTTTGATAACACGCTCACCAACAAATGATTTGTGGGGATGGGAAATTCTGACCTCCTCATCTATTCCAGAAGAATCTTTGTAATGAGCCCCCAGGATGTTGGGTGCTTTATTCTAAAACAATTACCAATGCCAGCCTGCCCTGGTGAAGGTCCCCCGTGTCACTGACGTGTGGAGCTGGGTTCTGATAGCCTGCTTGTCAGCATCACTCTTGATTACAAGGAAAGTGATTAAAAACTTCAAATGAACCAATTACATTGTGTTAATACACCAGTGCTGTGGCTTCTCAACAAGAAAGACACCAGATCCTTCACCACCTAACATTGCTTCGTGTTTTTAGTCTTGTGTATTTATTTGGAAAGGAGATGTCCTTGACTTATTGTAATTATTCTCAGTGTTTAAGAGCTGTACTGTGTCTATTAAAAGGGATGGGAACATGTCTGTTTATAATGGGAGTTGATTTTAGTTATTATCGGCACGCTGGACATCTCTTGAGTTTTTAAGGGAGACCACAAAGATATGCGATGCCTCACTGATAAATGTAGGTGCCCGATAACCTCCAGCTTCCTTATCAAGTCCCCTCTTCCTCCCTTCACGTGCCAGGCTACCTTCAAAATTGGCACTCACGGACCAGCCTTACCTGACAGAGAAGAGGTGTGATGTAGCCGCTTGCCCCACCATGACCTAGAAATAAATCCACAAATATCCACCCACAAAACAAACATAAAGTGTAGTTTTCTTCTTGATAGATTCTTTTAAAATCATGCATATTCATGTCTGCATTGATTTGACAGGACGATGAGATAAATCTTGGTCCATATTTTGCTTGATGCACAGGAACACAAGTCTAACACTACATGATGAGGACTATGATGGAATGTACAGAATGTCTTGGGAGCACAGAGAAGTGGCCCCTAATAACCCATAATAGGGCTAGGAGAGGGATCAGGGCAGGCTCCTGCAGGAGGGTAAGGAGTCGGCTAGGCACAGACAGACAGCCAGGATGATCATGACTGAGACCCACAAATGTGTAAACGTATGAGACACTAACAGTCATCATGAACATTCTCTGTTCTGGGTCCTGGAACTGAGTTTGGGTGTTTAGAAAAAGTCTAATCTCCCTCAAGGATACCACTAGAAATGACAGTGTTGACTGATGAGTGAGTGGCCCAGACTGAAGGCAGAACGAAAACACCCCCTTCCAGCAGTAGGTGCGAGACAACAGAGTTTCTTCAATGTGGGCACTATTGACACCTGGGGCTGGATAGTTCTTCACTGTGGAGGGCTGTCATGTGCATTGTAGTGTAGCCACATTGCTGGACTCTACACATGATATGCCAATGGAGACCTCCAACTACCAAATGATGACAACCGAAAATGTGTGCAGACATTGGGAACCACTTGGGAACCGCGACTCTGCAGCTGGAAGAAGGTATGATGACAACACTCTTACCTCCCTTTGTCCACCATTCAATGTTCAACTAGGATATTAGGCTGTAATAAGGGGGGGGGGCTATATTTGAATGGTTCAGATGAGCAGGAGACTATGAATTTCTCACAGAAGAGTCCAAATTGTTGGGGGCCCCAAAGTAGGCTGCTTATACTGCTCCACAGGTTGTGCAGAGACCCAGGTATTTCTGTCTTTTTACTTCAGCCCAAGGTGTGGCCCCTGGCTGAAGGCTTAACCCAGGTCACCACCACCATATCCAGCACCAGGCCTCAGGAAGGAATAGAAGAGAATGTGGGCAGCAAGCAATTTCCTTATAAAATTGTCATCAGGGAGCTCTACATCACATCTGTTTGCTTCTCAACAGCCAAAGCATAGCCATGTCACCATATCTAGATGCCAGTCTAGCAGGGGGATACAGTGGGCAGCTGGGTTGCCATGTCCCCACTTAAAATGTCAGAGGTTAGCAATTCTAAAAGGAAGAGGGCAGTGTGGATACCAGGGAAAGGGAAGTGCCTCTACTACACTCTACAGGTCCTTGGATGGAAACTAGTGTGCAAGGGCACTGACATAGGAATGGGGACTGGCAATGGGTAAGATAAGGTGGTCCCTGTCCAAATGGGAGTTAGGCTGTCGTGGGGAAGGGGGAGAATGACAGGTAAGCAAAGAAATAAATACAACTCGTGATATGTGCCTTGAAAGAAACAAATAGAATAACTGGATGTGGGGGGGATTGACTTATATAGGGTGGGTAGTGAGGGCTTTGCTGTGGTGGTGACATGTGAGATGAATCTTACAAGATCAGAGGGGGCCAGCCATATGCAGAAGGTGTGTGTGTGTGTGCGTGCGCGCGTGCACACAAAAGGATTTATTGTGAGGAATTGGTTCACATGATTAGAGAGGCTGAGAAAAGTCCCAGGATCCACAGCGGGCAAGCTGGGGTCTTGGGACGGTCAATGTGGAGCCTTTATTTTTCTCTGACGGGAGAAAATCCCAAAGGTTGTCAAACTAAGCAATATACTTTTTAATTGCCTATGTGCCAAAGGAAAAAATGACAATGGAAATTGGGGATTACTTTGGACAAAGCAAGAACGAAAAATCTTACATGTTAAAGCTTGTGGGATACATCTAAAGCTACAATTAGAAGGAAATTCAAAGCCATAACTTTATATTCATTATTGATTATGGTGATGGTTTCACAGGTGTATACCTACATAAGTCAACACTTATTAAAAAGTAAATTCTAAAAATGTACATTTTTATTATGTGTCAGTTACATGTCAATAAAGGTGTTTATAAAAGTTAGGCAGAGAATAACCAAATAAATCCAAAGAAAATATAAGACAAGAAACCAAATAAGGAAAGGAAACTACTAAAATAGAAAAAAAAAAAAGAAAATAGAGATGCTCATTAAAAACCAATGCTGTTTCTTTGAAAAGACTAACAAAGTATAGAAAATTCTGATGATTGAAAGAAGTACAAATAAACAATTTCAGGGAGAAGAAAGGGAGATATTATTAAGAAACTTCATGACGGTACATTTGAAAATCTATGTAAAAGAGTCAATCCCCTGGACAGATGATGGCAACATTGAATTAAAATAAACAAGATAATCTAATAGCCCCAAGGATATTAAATAATTTGAAAATTTGTTTAAAAGATATCTACAGAATATCTGCTTGGATGATTTTATAGGCAAATTATACCAAATATTCAACATTAGCTCACCAAGTCCAACAACAAAAAATATCCATGGCAACTTGACTTTATCCTAGGAATTTAAAAATGTTTTGTTCTTTTCTTTTAGTCTACATCTTTAATTTGAAATAGAGCTCTTTTTTCAGAGTTACTCACTTATCAAGAAATGTTCACATCTAGGTGTGTTATAGTTGGTTTTAGTGCTGGTCTTTTAAGAAGTGAGAAAAACCTTTTACATTTACCCACGTATTTCCACCTTTGTTGTGTAGATCTATATTTCCACCTGGTATAATCATCTTTCCACTTGAAGAACTTCCTTCTTCATTCTTTCAGTGCAGGACTGGTAGTACCCCTTGCAGATTTCGTTTGCCTGGAGAGTCTTTATTTCATCTTTATTTCTGAAAAGTCCTTTTGCCTCTTGTGTACTTCTAGGTTTACTGTTGTAAAGATGTTATTCCATTGTCTTCTGGCTTACATGTGGACACTGGAGGTTATGATTTCTTTGTTCCTTTGCACATAATATGCTTTATATCTCTAACAGTATCAAGGATGTCATTATATCACTAGTGTTCATATGATTATGATGTCCCCTAGTATTTTTTGTTTACTCTGCTTTGAGTTTCTTGACCTTCTTGGACTCCTGGATTTATACTTTACACAAAAATCGGGATTTTTTTTCAGCTACTATTTTGTCTAATGTTTTCCATCTCCCTTTGTCTTCACCTTCTGGATCTCCTATTATATGTGTGTTAGACCACTTGGTTATTGAATCACACATCACTGTAGCTGTTTATTATATATTTTTTTCCAGTCATTTATTATCTCCTTGCTTAGATTGGCTAGTATCTTATCGTTGTCTTCAAGGTTCCTGATATTTGTTTTTGGTCTCATCTGCTGTTAACCCAATCAGTGAATTTTTCAATTTGGATATTGCATTTTTCTTCTCTAAAAGTTTTATTAGTATTCCTTTTCTTTCTCATTTTATGTATGTTGCATATTTTTATAGTACTTTTTGTAAAAAAAATTGTATTCAATTATTTCTGCTCCCATTTTCTGATTTCATTAGTGAATATGGGTAATATTTTTCTATTTCTTCCCATTTCCAATGTGTATACATATTTTAATTTAAAGTTAGACACTAAATTTTGTGTTGTTGAATACTGGGTTTTGTTGTTTTCCTTCAATTAATGTTGGGATTTTTTTTTTTTTTTCCTTGCAGGAAGTTAAGTTACTTAAGGATCAGCTTGATTATTATAAGGCTTGTGTTTAAACTTTGGTAGACTTGTGTTAGAGTCTGATCTAGTTTCTCTCTGTTATCAAGGTGTAACTCAACTGGACCCTTCTCTACTCTGAGTGTTCAATGGGGACCCTCCAATCTGGATCCTTGGAGCACTGTGAGTTCTCCAAGGCATGTGTGAATTCTGGGCATAGTTACACTTATGGTTTCTTAGTCAGTCTTTGAATTTATCTATCTCATTGAGCAAAACCTGAAAGAGTTCTATGCAGAGTTCTGGAGACTTTCTCTGTGTAGCTCCTTTGTCTCTGGTTCTATATCCCACACTTTCCAGTTCCTTCAGCCTCAAGAAAATTTGATCCGTTTCCTCAGCTCAGCAAGATCACTGTGCTCTATTTAGCATCCTCCTTTCTATATCAAACTAAAAAGGGCCTCAAGATAGAATCTCAAGGTGATTGTGGGGATTACCTGTTTTCTTTTTCTGAGGCTTCACTTTCTGAGATGCCCACTCTCCAACGTCTGAAAACAGTTGGTTTGTCTATTTTGTCCAGTCTTCTAGTTTAGATATGGTGAAAGGATGCGTATCGTCCAGGTTATTCCATCATGTCCTTATACAAACGTTTTGACATTAAGAAACGGACTTCCATAAGAATGAAAACAACAATTTCAGTAAATGTAGAATAAAATTTTGATAAAAACTAATGATAAAGCTATCTCATAAAACTGAGAAGAAAAATAAAAGTATTTAACTAGAAATGGTATCAATTGAAAATTAATAGCAAAGATTTTTTTTATTTTTTTAAGATTTTATTTATTTATTTGAGAGAGAGAGAATGAGTGAGAGAGAGCACACATGAGAGAGGGGAGGGTCAGAGGGAGAAACAGACTCCCTACTGAGCAGGGAGCCCGATGCGGGACTCGATCCCGGGACTCCAGGATGATGACCTGAGCCGAAGGCAGTCGCTTAACCAACTGAGCCACCCAGGTGTCCCATAGCAAAGATCATATTTAATAATGAACCATTAGAAGCACTTTTTTAGTGACAGGAACAAGGTAAATATACCACCATCATAAATGCCATTAAACACTACAACTAACACAATAAAATGAGAAAGTATAAAGCAAGAAGGTATAAGAATGGGTAAGGAAGAAATAAACCTGCCATTATTTGCAATTGATATGATTGTACACATAGAAAACCCAAGAAACTCTACAGGCAAATAATTAGAATGAATAAAGATTTTGAAAATTTTACCAGATACACGATCAACATACATAAGTCACTTCTTTCCTATATATCAGCAATAAGCAGCCAACATTATAATTTTTAAGATACCATTTACTAATAGCACAAAAACTATACTTAAGTTAATAGCACAAAAAAGTAAAAAAAAAAAAAAATCCTGTTGACTAAATGTGTTTTTTGACCAAAATGAATGACTCTTCTTTGAAAAATTGCCAAGTCTATGTCTGAGGAGTGGATGGGTAGGAAAAATACAAGAAGAGCCTAAAATATGTTGTTGTCAGAAATCAAAGAAATGATCAAAAATTGTTAGAATGGATGAGAGGAATGTGGGAGGCAGCTTGGATTTAAAATTGTCCAAATTTGGGTCTCCTTGAAGACCACAGAAAGTGTCATATTTTCCTTACAAAAAGCAAAGATGGCAATTGATTATAACACTTAGGGCAAAAAATGAAATTCATGCATCCATAGTGATAGCCAAGAAAGGAAAGGAGGGAAGGTGGGGAAATATGGAAGCTCTTCCATACAAATGATGACCAGCTAGAAAAGTAGAAAGAAGCTTAAAATTGGAAATTACTTAATTCTTAAAATTGCTATTTTGCAACCACCAATGCAACTGATTTAGACGAGGATCATCCATAGATTCCAAATGATTGAGTGGAAGCATATAGTCACATGCTTTCAAAGTGTCACCCCATAGATGGCTTCTTCATTGAAAAGAGGACAAAGCCCCTCTACAAGAAAGAAAACTAGCAAACACTAACTCAAGCAGGGGATCCAACTGAGCAACCCCAGTAATGGGACAAGCAGACATGTTGTATCTCTCAATGTGTAGTATTCCTGTCAACAATGTTTACTCTAATCATGAAGAAACAATCAGATTGTGGGACATTCCTTAATATACCTGGCCTGGACCTGGACACTTGAAAGGTGTTAGTGCCAAGAATGATAGAAGAAAAATGGTATGGGAATGTTGTCGTTCAAAATGGGTTAATTGCTTTGTTGACTAATTGCTCAATAATTCTTGACTGGAGAAGGGAAACAGTTACTGAGGATATATTTTGGACGACAGAGAAATTTAAATGTGAATTATATTATCAGGTAATATTTAATCAGGTTCAATGTCTCGGTAATGAGAATTGTTACCAAGTGGTTATACGGAAGAATGTTTTCTTTGACAGGAAAGAGAGGCAAA
This sequence comes from Eumetopias jubatus, assembly GCF_037043125.1. NCBI lineage: Eukaryota > Metazoa > Chordata > Mammalia > Carnivora > Otariidae > Eumetopias > Eumetopias jubatus. The sequence goes on along the minus strand of NW_028274823.1, from coordinate 4,729,985 downwards.
CCATCTGTGGGTGATTTTCATGATTCTGCAACTTACTTTCTGATTGTTCATTAAAAGTGAACATGTGGTAAACTATTGATAATTCATGAATTTGGATGGAGACTATGTGAGTATACACGATACTCCGTTTTTTTTTTTTTTTTTTTGATTTCTCTGTAGTTTTAGAAAAGACCAAAATATAAAGCTTTGAGAAAACAGGATACACTGGTGGAAAAATCAAAACTAATCTTTGAAGAAAATAAAATTTATTGAAAGACATAGAAGTAGAACTATTTCATGCTCATAGATGGGAAAACTAAATTTCTTAAATGGAGCAAGTCTACCCAGAAGAATTCTGACAAAAATTCTAGTATGATACTCTGTGGAATTTGATAAACTGATCATAATATTTATAAAGATAAATGGCAAGGTAATTTTTGAAGAAGAACAACATAGGAGAACTCGCTCTGCCTGCTTTTGAGACTATCGATAGATCTTTGGTAATCAAGATGGGGAGGATGGTCCAGAGGGTCAGTGCAGAGAGCCCAGGAAGAGACTCCTAGAGGTGTCCCTGGGGACTTTATGTGAGAGTAGGCTGCTACAAATTAGTGGGAGACATTATATCTTTATATACATGGAGCTGTACCAATTGGTTATTTCCATGGAAAACTAAAATGAAATTAGAATCCCACCTTAGACATATACAAAAGTAAATTGCAGCAGAATGAAAGACTCATGTATAAAAACAAAACTTCATGTCATTTAGAAGAAACTCTTGGAAGATATCCTCATGACTTTGGAGCAGGGAAGGATTTCTTAAAGAATATATGAAAACTCTAAGCTATAAAGAAAATCGTTGATACATTTGGCCACTTTTTTTTTTTTTTTTTTTTTTTTTTTAGGGGATGGGGTCTCAGAAAATAAAGAAAATTAAAGCTTAAGCCAAAGACTGGGAGAAAACACTTACAATAGATAGTACCAGTTTTTTAAAGAATCCTTTAAAATCAATTATAAAAATATGAACAACCCAATAGTAAAACAGGTAAGCAGTTTGAAGAGATAATTCATAGTCAAGGACATAGAAATCATGAACATACCTGCGAAAAAAGTCAACTAAAAATCGGGCCAATGCAAATGAAAACGTTCTCATCCTTCTGACTATCAACACTGAAATCATGTAATATCGAGGGTTGGAGAGGGATGGATCAGAGGAATCTTTCAAACGTTGCACGAGGTGATATAAAGGTATCACAGCCATGCTGACAAGAAATTTGGCAAGAGGTAGCGATGTTGAAGATACGCACAGGTGGTGACTGGGGGAGCCCTCTTCTATATTGGAACCCCGAGAAGCCCTTTTCATGCCCTCCCTATACAGTGTGATTGGGAATAGCACACATTTGGAAACCATAATCCAACAAATGGAAAAAAATACAATTTATAAAATTTATATATTATATATATCAATATGGGATTATAAGGTATTGGCTCATGTGATTAGGGAAGCCCCAGAATCTGCAGTCAGGAAGCTGGAGACTCAAGAGAGCCAATGGTGTATTTCCATTCTGAGTCTGAAGGCTTGAGAGCCAGGGGAGCCAATGGTGTTGAGTCCAGTCCAGGTCTGAGTCTGAAGGCAGGTGGAGACCAGTGTTCCAGATGGAAGATAGTCAGGCACTGAGCAAATGGTCTTTTTCTCAGCGTTTTTGTTCTATTCAGGCCACCGGGGATTGAAGGAGTTCAATTGCAGTGATCCTCACTCAATCGACCTATTCAAATGCCAATCTCATCCAGAAACACCCTTACAGACACACCCAAAATAATGTTTAACCAAATGACTGGGCACCCCGTGGCCCAGGCAAGTTGACATGTAAAGTTAACCATCAGTCTGTCTGTCTGTCTATCTATCTATCTATCATCTATCTAATCTATCTATCTATCTATCTATCTATCTATCTATCTATCTATCTATCTATCTGTTTACCTATCTATCTATCATCTATCTCTATCACCAACTCTGATGAGCACTATACTGCCAGACAGTGTCTTGACTTGCAAGTGTAAGGGGATTTTGGCCTGGTATGGTTGTCAGGAAAGGGCTCCCCGGGGAAGGGACCTCTTTGGGGGAGCTAGGGGAGGAGGAAACATTCTAGGCAGGACAACAAGCACAAAGATAAAAGTCCTGGCGCCTTGGGTGGCCTGACGCCCATGGTGGCTCTTGACTTCATTCTTGAGTATGCAAAGTGAGCTTCTGGCAACATCTGCTTTCTTTCCAGGGTCCATAGGTTGTCCAGTGGAATAGACCCGGGAGGCTAGATCAGGGCGGCAGGTTGATCTCCAGGCACAGAGCAGCTCCAGTTTCTGCATGGCTTCAGGGCACCGTAGTAAGGTTGGAAGGGCCCCTTGATCTGTGGCAGGGAGGGGTGATGCCTCCTTGCCTGGGGGACAACCTTCGCTCAGTGGTGGGCTTACTGTGTATTGTGTACACAAGGCTGTGCTCTCTCCTTGCCCACAGCAGGAGAAGCGGGGAGAAGTTGGATCTCAGTTAGGGAGCTGTCTGCTCCCATACCCTGCCAGGAACCAAGATGGATGTTTCTGGGGCCTTTTGTAGTGTCTACTTTGACACGGGATGAAGACCCCTCAATATAGGAATCTCTAGAAGTAGCACTGCATTATATTCCCCACTGTCTCCAAGAGAGCACTGGGCAGCCCTGATGTGCTCACGGTTCATGTTGGACTTTGAAAAGTGGCCCGTGAGGAATTCTTCAGAACTGATTGGACTTCACTGCCATGATGCCGATCTCCTTTTTGCTGTTATTCTGCAAATGCCCCCCTCTGTGTCCAGCTGTAAACAGGTGAACTCTATGCTGGTCTAGGATGATGCTCTTTCCGTGGTTGGTCTGTGTGCAAGAGCGGGAAGTGCAGGGAGGCCCAAAAATAGCTGGTAAGTCACCACACCAGAGCATCAAGCCCACCTCCCACTCGGAAGGGAGCCCAGGGCTTGAATAGCGGTACCTGGAGCAGGGACTGGTCACTTTGCTTGGAAAAGGGAGTGGTGAGGCCTCAGTAGATGGGTGGGTAAGTAAGGTCCCCACCAACCTTAACCAGATACCAGCAATTGGAAACCTTGATGAATGAGCTCATAGACTTGACACTTGGGAATAGTTCACCTGTTTTAAAATGTCAGCCCATCACATCATCAGACCTTCAGAGCATCTTCCAAGTAGGGGCTTCCTAGACCCTTGCTGTCAGAGGGTTCGTTTGCACTCGGATGTGGCTACTGATTAATGTGGTTGTTGGATAACTTACTCCATCTCTGTGAGCCACAGTATTGCCAAATACAGAGATGGAATATGAGCACCCACGTCTCTGGTTGCTGGAAAGGTAAGAAGCTAAAGCATATGTACTTTGTCTGGTGCCCTGAGGATGCTAATCAAATTGTCATCAGTACCAACCATGTGACTATATCAATATACAATATAATGTTTTTCGCCTTTGCTTGTCTAAATATTGCTTTTTTTTTTTTTTTTCCCCAAAGCAACTCCTGGATTGCCAACAGGTGGATTTTTTGCCAGGATATTATCAGGTGAGATCTTTGGGAAACTAGATTTCTTTAAGTGGTCGGGCATTGGAAAGCCCTGACTCAAACAATGTTCCTCCTAGAATATGCCGACAAAACCGTAATGCCCTCAATGACTCACACAGCTTTTCTGGATAATGTAGGCAGTTTTCTGCTGTGGCGTACACAATTCCACTTACCCAAAAAGGGCCCTTTTTTTCTAACAGAAGATTCGTTTGCGGTGGCTTCTGTGAGTCATCTCTGTCGCCTTGTCTTAATCCCAAGTGGAGGAAATGGGAAGTCCTTGTAAAAAGCTGGTGCTAAAATCTCTGACAGCCCCCGCTCCCTCAGGTCTGGCTTGAGCTCCCATGAGTCTCTTCCTTTCCTTTCTTGGTCCCCTGTAGGTTTTGAAATCAACGACTAAACCACAGGCTGCAGTGGAAATAAAATATAGTTCTAATTTTCATATTTATTTGCAAAGATTTAAAGATGTTTTCCTGCAGCCCCGCAGCAAGCTCGACTCTGTTCTCTAAAAACTATCGGGAAATGACATTTTAATTTTTTTTTGAAAAACTGGATTATAGATAACAAAACATGCAGTGAAAGAAGTCATTAAAATGCCTATTGTAAAATTGAAACTTAAGTGTCAAGTTTTTATAGCAGTCTGTCAAACGCTTGACAATTAAAATAGCTATTTTTAAAATTTTAATGAGACACAATAAGGGTAAAATGTGCATGGAGATTGCACATTTTCAGGACTGCACAATTTTAGCATAACAAGTCCATTCAGTATCATTACAATAATGCCCCATTTGTAAAATTCACCATCTATTTTTAATTAAATTAGTATGTGTCATTTATTATGGGTATTATATTTATTAATCTTTAATATTTAATTTAAGATGACTTATCTGAGTAAAAGGCAACTTAGCACAAGCCAGCCAACACCCCAGGTCGTCATGGCTTTGCTGTTCGGACGGCAGTAAATATGTTTCATCCTTTATTTCTTATAGTTAAATCTTGAATAAATTTAAAAATGTCTTTCCTCCTCTACTGCAAGATATAGACTGATGTTCTTCATGGTAGTTCGGCTTCTGTTGCTCGAAGTTCTGCTGTTCTCGTTTGTTTGAAATAACCCTAATCCCTCATTTTCACACCATTTAATAATTTCCTAAGTTCTCCCAGGACTGATGTTTCAGTTGATGTTCCTCAATATGGCTTTTTTGTCCTCTTTTGTACCAAAGTGACACTTTAGTTTTGATGGTCAGAAAGGCGTCACAGGATTCTGCCAAAGCCTGTTAGACAAGACCCCGTGGTCATCCTGGGCTCCATGGACACTGGTCAGGGTAGCCCAGGGAAGGAGACCCCCCCGGGGAACTGGCCCTTCCAGCAGCACAGGGGAGGCATGGGGTGCCCTTCGAAACCAGCAACACTTTTCTTCAAATTGTTTCGAACCTGTCTTGTTATTTAGAAATAGATTTAGAATCCTACGTTCGTTTCATTTAGGTGATAATGATGAGAAAAATCCCATGGTGGGTAGCATGAGGAAGGAGTCTGGTTAAAACTGTATTTGCCTCTCCTTTATCCCTTCATCTAGTGACCGCAGGAGGACATGCGCATGTCTGTGCATATGCCTACGGGACCTAAAAGAAATGCAGGTGTCAAGGATCCCATTGGGTGACAGGGGCTGTGCCCCACACCTTGGGGGGTGTGCTGCGGAGAGCTTGGGGCCTCACTGGGGCCATACCCCCTTCTCCTCTACCTACAGCTACAGCGGTACTTGTGACCAACTTCAGATTAAAGACGGGACCTTGGTACCTTCTCCTTTGCATCACAGGGGCAGCTCCGCACATCCCAGAAGTGACACTTCACAGTATAGTCGTCTCGGTGAAGGCACGGAGACCAAGGAGTCCAAAGAACCAAAGCTGTCATCGTCATGCAAATATCAGCAGGATATCAGAAAGAGGGCAAACCAGGAGCACACATGGATCAGTATCAATTTCCCATCATCTGTTTCTTTTGGAGGATCAAATTTGAATGGCGAACTTTCTTGATTTCACTTGCAGAGCTAAAAGCACATGGTAAGTATTTCCAAATAAAGGTAACTGATTTTGTAAATATGATCATTAGAGTGATTTGCATTTGCTGTATTTAACTCGGCACATTGATGGATTGTTACCTGTTCATTTGCTTCCAGGGAAAAGCAAGCACTTGCAAATTGCTACTGTTTTATGAATATATGAATAGCTCACAATTTGAAGAAGCTTAGACTCCAGGTTTATCTTCAATTTTACTTCCTCATAGATAACAAGAATCCATATTAAGGAGCAAGGGTGGAAACTGGTTATGCTTTTCAAGGCTCTCCTTGGCGTGAGTTGGAAGGCCAACTACCAAGGATAGCATAACTGGGTCATTCAAGGCATCTGCGAAGGAAAAAAAAAAGCCGATCATAGTAAGTGACCATGTGGCTGATATCCTTGCCCCATCTCTTCATTTTTGGCTCAGATTCCTGTTGGATCACGTCCATTGAGAAAGAGTCAGTCTCAGCGTCAACAGCAACAACAGACTCAAGTGGGACCTTCAAGGTCTGTGGGTCTCTTGCACACACAGACTTGACGCCTGGACCAGTCTCAGGAATCCAGAACACCACTTTGACCATGGGAGTAAACAAAGTGGGCGTCTGCACAGGACTCTGGCATGCATCCCAGGATTTTGCCCCGGAGGAGAGACCTGGAGGCCCAGGGCCTAGCAACAGTGAGAAAGCAAAGTGAAAAACCAAGAGCTATCAGGACTCAGTGATGGCATCAAGAAGTCTTAGCCATTGGGGCACCTGGGTGGCTCAGATGGTTGGGCGTCTGCCTTCAGCTCAGGTCATGATCTCCAGATTCTGGGATCGAGCCCCATGTCGGGCTCCCAGCTCAGTGGGGAGTCTGCTTCTCCCTCTCCCTCTGCTTGTGCTCTGTCTCTGTCTCTCTCTCTCTCTCTCAAAATGAATAAGTAAAATCTTTAAAAAAAAAAAGTCTTAGCCATTTATGGAGGAGGGAAGTACCAGGCAAATTAATAATAAAAAAATAATAGCCAGAGGAATTAAGAAAACAAAACAAATGGGGCCATTTTGTGTGAGGACAAATGGCCCTACACACATCAGCTACTCCTGAGGGCGCCCTGTGAAGCAGAGCTCAGTACTATAATTGATGTTCCTAATTATGGCCTTGTCATTAAGGGGAAGTTAAATGATGTTCATACTCTGCTTAATTATGTTGTTCTTTGTAGGGGCTCATATGCTACATTTTATAAAGTTTTCCATATAAATGGCTATATATTTTTTTATAACTGTAGTTATCCAGAAACCTCAGTTATCCAGAAAGCTAATTTCTCTGGCCTCATTTGCCAAAGAAGACATCTTGGAAGCTCAGTGCAAATCCATTGGCTTATTGCAATGCGTCAGATCCATTAGAAGAATCCACCAGAGGGTCATCGCCCCCTTCAAAGGAAGTCCTCACTTGGGAAGGTGGAGGGCAGTGAACATGCTGCCCATATCTCTCTGTGGCTTCCAGAGAGTCAGACCTCAAAGACTCACTCGGGTGTTCTGGGCCTGCAGGACTTGTTGGAAGACTCATTCTCTTTCTGGAAAGAAAATCCAAGGTGGCAGCTTTCTGGAAAGCAGAGTGGTGATGCAGGAAGAGATTGGGCATCAGGACCAGCAGGACGAGGTGGATCCGTCTTCTTACTGCAAGGTGAGGAGGCTACTGAACTTCTTGACCTCAGGTTTTCTCCTGTGCCAATGCGGGAGGTTACAGGTTTTTGGAGAAGTCTTACAATAACCAGAGAAAAGTGCCCCAGACTGTGCCAGGCCTCTGGGCCGAGGGAGCGGGGCAGCGGGAGGCTTGAGAAAAGTTGAGGTGCTTTCTTTCTTCCTTCCCAGCACTACAGGCATCACAGGCTGCAGGGAGGGGGTGAGGTGCTTGGCAGGTGGACAGCTGTGCTGTGGACTGTACCAGCAGACCTGGGTCAGCTCCTTCCGTGGGACAGGGCAGTGGGGTGACTGAGGGCATGCCATACAGAAGTACCCGGCATGGGATTCGAGTCAGATGAATTCTGGTTGACTATGTTAGTATACATCTCTTTATTAGGTGTGATCTTGTAGAGGTGGCTAAATGCCACCAAATGTTCATGTGCCCCTTCTTTCTTATCAATAGAACCCAGATTTTATTGGGGGTAGCAATGAGCCTAAGAAAAAGGCTCTTTTCCCAACTCCTTTGTAACCAGGTGCTGCCTTGTTCCAGCTAAGGAGAAGGCAGTTAAAGATTGTTAACCTAGTTGGGAGATGAGCTGTGTTTTCTCCTTGTCTTTTCCTTCTTCCTGATGGTTGGAATGTAAACATGAAGGCTGGCACTCCGGCAGCCATTTTGGGCCATCAGCTAAATTTGAACATGAAAGTGGGGAGCTGAGGATGACAACAGAAGGATAGGAGGAACTCAGGTCCCTGAGGGTTTTATGAAACTGTTGAGCCAGTCTTGAACTGCTTCTCTCTGAACTTAAGTGGAGAGACTGAATGCTCATGTGTTACAGCCACCAATACCACTGATTCCCTTTTCCCCCTAACTGAACCCCATCCTAACGCATGCAACAGGTCACTGGGTTTGTGTCATGTCTTACTTCCTTTGTGCTTCTAGGATCTGGTAGACAGGGGAGCCACAGGCTGTGGGGCTGGATGCTGATGGTCTTAATGGCTATGCCCTGCAGTGACAAGGATGAGTCTAATAATTGTGCAAGAGAGCTCAGGAGCACAGACAAGGAGGCTGGAGAATGGACACCGGGGCAGAAGATGCCGGACAGTAGGACAAAACAACAACAACATCAACAACAACAAAACCAAAACAAAGGAGGTGGGGGGAACTTATGGCAGCTTCCTCTCTGAGTGGATGAGGGGCTTCATGGGGACACTCGTCCAGTGGAGGATCCACCCAGGGTAGGAGTAGACCCAAAGCAGGAAGGCTGCCCCGTATTTGCATTCATGTCAGATAGAGGGACCTTCTTTCTTTCTCTTGCCATTGATTCAAAGCAGTCACATGTACGCAAGTTTGCTTAAGCTCATGTCCACCCTGCCAGAATAGAGTGGGACTCCGAGAGGCCAGGTGCTTGGTTCAAGGTTGCAGAGCTGGTATGTAAAGACACAGTCTCCTGCTCTAGACCCAGAGCTCCCTCCTGTCTGTCACAGCTGTCTCATTAATTCCTAAGGGGTCCGCTCTGCTGGGACTTTCCACTGGGGAGAGCCAGCAGGAGCTCAGGAGAAATGATTTCATAATGATGAAGAAAGGGGCAGGCATGATTCACCCAACTTTAGGACCCCCCCCAGCAAAAGCACTGGCTTTCTAGAGTCTGCAGAAACTTCCACCTGGAGGCAGAAAAGGCCTGCTAGCTTGGGGCCCACAAGCACAGGAAGGGGTTTCCTCCTCCTGATATTCTTCATGTCCCCAGGCCATCTGCAGACAAGAGCTGACATCCCGAGTGACCTGCAGGGCTCGGGGGTGAAGTGGCAGAGAGGGATATTGGCACTGACCTCACACCAGCTGCGGAAGCTGGCGGCAGGTGGGGGCCTGTTCCTCTGCTCCAGAGAAATTCCTTGAGGAGAGAGTCTCATTTGGAATAGAAGGAGTCCCGTTGGTGATTCAGGGTTTGGGAAGATGACCCAGAGCTTGTGAGGTGGTGTTTCGGAGCACGGGTTTGACATTCAGTGTGCAACTGGGGGTAGAAAGGGATGGAAGAAGCATCTGGTAACGGGTCTGTATGTGCTGTTGTAGTCATTCATCCCCTATGTTCATAGCATAAGCCAGCTATGCTGAGACGTGTGGGGGTGGGGCATGGGAAAGACAATTCTGGCCTGTCATCTACTCACCAGGCAGGTGTCACCTTTGAGGTGTCACCTTCTGTGGGCCTCAGCCTGTGCATCTGGAAATGGAGAGAGTCATATGGGGCTTCTTGGGGATGTGGTAGAGGGTAGATGAGGTCCTGGCATGGAGAACCAGTGTGGTCCGTGGCAGGTGCCACACCAGCGAAGCGCTCTTGGTCAGCTTCGCAAGCGGCACTGTCTTTGCCTGTAAGCCTGGTGCCTGCCTGCCTTGCAACGAGGTGGTTCTCGGTATAAGTCTGGCTCATGCCTTCTTGGAGGAACCAGTGCCTCTCCTCCAGCCCTGGTTTTCTTGCCACTCTCAGAACTAGGAGGACAAGCCAGCCCTCCTTAATGCTGTTCATGGCTCATAAGCTTCTGGGAGAAAGTTTGTGGTGTGTGCTGTGAGCCTCCAAGGCCCTGATCTTGGCCCTGGTGGAGGGCCAGGCCACTGTCCCACGGGCAGCTGGCCTTTCTGGGCATCCATGGACTCTTCTGGCCCATGGGAGGGTCTGTGCTGGAGATATGATGGGCATGCAAATCTCAGGGTGGGAGGCAACCTCAGGCTTACCTGGGCCCACCTTCTTCAATGACAGAGGAGGTAACTGTCCTGGGCACTATCCTGTAGCTGCTTCCCCATCCAGAGGCTGTAGCCAGTCCTGTCCAACCATGCTCCAGGGCGCTGGCGGGAATGCTCCCCCCAGCAGCGGAGCGGTGTGATCTGTGTGGGGCATCTCAGAACACCAGTCTCCCGGGGAGGTGCCTGACACCCCCTCCCAGAGCCATCTCTCAGACTGAGAGCCTGGTGCATTTGAAGGTCTCAGCAGCAGCGGAGTCCCAGCATGAGTGGTGACCCATGCTAGCTGGCCTTCTGGCTTCACCTTGCCCAGGGTGAGAGAGCGCTCCACTCCAAGAGAACCTTGAGCTTTCTGCAAAACCCATGGGACAGCCACTCTCCTTCCAAACAAAAGCAAGGGCTTTGGACAGCTTGTCACCTAAGCTTTTGGCCACAGGGACACTAGGCCTCGGCTTGACTCCCTGGAGACCCTGCTGCCCCCGCAGCACCCTGAGAAGGAAGCAGAGCTGGTGAAGGCTCTTCCCACCCTCTTTCTGCCCCCGTCCAGCCCCCAGGGAGGCTGCGGGGCAGAGCAGGTGTTGTAGGCTGGCGGGGGCCTCTGTGGAGCAGCCCACAGTCCATGACCACCATGAGGGTTTGCTCAGGGAGCTCTGACACAGACACCCTTTAATGGATTAAGAAGTGAAAAATGGAACTTAAAAAAAAAAAGAATAGTTTGATGAGGGGCGCCCGGGTGGCTCAGTCGGTTAAGCATCTGTCTTCGGCTCAGGTCATGATCCCAGGGTGCTGGGATCGAGCCCCACGTTGGGCTCCCTGCTCAGCGGGGAGCCTGCTTCTCCCTCTCCCTGCTTGTGCTCTCTCTCTCACTCTCTTCCAAATAAATGAATAAAATCTTAAAACAAAAGTTAGTTAGATGGGACAGAAAAGTTCTTTGAGTGGAGACCGAGAACAGGGGCTGGTGGGGCTGGATCCCAGCTCCTCACCTTCTCTGGACCTGACTGTCCCTGGGATGATACAGTAACAACAATGCCAACAGCTTGGTTTGTTGAGAAGATTGAAAGTATAATCGATGTACGATGTTCAGGACAGGGTCCCGGCCTAGCATATCAATGCCTGCTGGTTATGGCCAGCCCCCCCTCATTGTCCTCCCTCCTCACCTGCATTGTCACGGTCATTGTGGTCATCCCGGCCGTCATCAGACTCTTTGGGGTGCAGCTTGAGATAAGTGGGTCCTTGCATTCTGAAGACCAAGGTCACGCCTTGCCTTGGTGGTGCAATGTAGACTCAGACCCTTGCCTGTTGTCCCAGAAACTTCTGGAACTCCTGGACTAAGATCCTGGCACCAGGCTCTGCTGGCCACAGGCTGTTGTCCCCACTGACTAGTTTCCTCCCCGAGGTCTCCCGCTTTTCACTCTTCCCTTCGGGAATATGGTCCTCTCCTTCCTCCACTTCGATGCCTTCCTTTTTATTTTATTTTTTTTTTTAATTTTATTATGTTATGTTAGTCACCATACAATACATCACTAGTTTTTGATGTGGTGATCCACGATCCATTGTTTTCGTACAACACCCAGTGCTCCATGCAGTACGCACCCTCCTTAATATGCCTTTCTTCTAGGGGGTCCTCTCTCCTGCCACCAGCTTCCCCTTTGTCCAGCCTGCACGTCATCTTCACGTCACACTGCATGGGTTGCACCTGGGAGCAAGGATCGTCACCCACAAACAGGTGACACTGAGCGTCCAGGTGGCTCCCTCCCAGGTGCCAAGGCTGCCCCAGGCTAGGCATGTGCTGTACACCCCTTACCTTCCCCAAGAAGCTTCTGCCCGATGTCCACACCCCAGCAAACAAGGCAGATGGGGCAGCGGAGATGAATAATTAACCTTCATGCCACTGGGTTCGAGATCATATTCGGAACCAGGGATGATATCAATTCATTTCCAAGGGCAAGCGAATGTCACGAAGAAGATGGGGTTTCTGCCGGGGCCCTTGTCAGAAGCAAACAGGAGAAAGGTTTGAACTTTTCCAGGGATGTGCGGGTCCTAGACATTGTTTTTCTTAGCTGTGGGCTAGAAATTGCTTCTTTTTGAGGCCGCCACCTCAAAACCCGTCCCTGGGGACTCTGGGGCCTACCTGGGGCCTAAAGACTCGTTGTTTTTCTTTTATATAAAGTCTGAGATTTCAGGGCCTATTTGTGTCTATTATGCAGAAAGACATCTCTGCCACCTGCAAAAGCCTGGGATTGTGAGCTTAGAAATGGAAATTTCCCCTTCTCATCCCACAGCCACCAGCCATTGTGATCCTGGGGGGGGTGTCAGAGCATGAGGCCCATGACAGAAAGTCTTGCAAAGCACAGAAAAGCATGTTCTCCGTGTCTTGATTACGTAGCAAAACCAGAAATGCTGCTGGCGTGGTTCTGAGTGTGTGCAACTGTGAGGGAACGTGCATGCAGAGGGAAGGGAGAGAAGCTCGGTCCCCTGTCCCTCTCCAACCCACCCCCCATGTGACCCCCAGAAGGACTGCTCCAGGGACCAGCTGTGGATGGGCCCCGCCAGGCGTTCATGAGGACCCCAACCTTTGTCCAGTTCTGGACACTCCCCTTGCTCTGTCTTAACAAGCTTTCAAGTGATTTATGCTCCAAGGCTTGTGTGTGTGCGCGCGTGTGTGATCAACCAAAATTAAAATGAGAACAAAACAAAACAAAACCAAAAAACTGCAGGTGAGTCTGAGGTTCCAAAAGTCGTTCAGATTTGGGGACTGGCCCATTGTCAGCTTCTTTCTCAACTGGGACCCTGTTCTTCTGAGTCTGTGTCAGATCTTCCTGGCAATTTGGTGGAGCTATTAATGCATTAATTGAGATAAACACCCTGTCGTGCTGACACATTTGGGAGGCTTATTAAAGGACTGGAAAGAGCATGTGTGGCTATGAGAGTCTCCCCAAAGTGAGCTGCACACTTCTTTAGGGAGAGGACCACAAAAACTTGATTAAATTATCCAAAACCCTCATCAAAGAACCAGAAGCTTTCAGTCAGAAGCAGGATGCTGGGCAGGCAGGTGCTTAAAAGCAACATGGAACAGGAGGATATCCACTGATTCAAAGTGGTAGAGACTTTGGCAGCTTTTAATGACTGGAATGGACCAGAACCCCCATTGCTCAGCTGGACAAAGTGACCAATTAACTCTGTAGAGCCTGGTGGTGGGGCCACCGCGCTCACCTGCTGCTACTGTCATTTCAGGACTCAGCCCCGAGTTAACGTGTCCAAATATTGTAATATATATACACATTTGAGATTAGTTGTGGGATAAAACAATATTTGATGCTTTTGGAGCCTGGGAAATATTAACAGCAGGAGCTCTGTGATTTAAAAATTTCATTATAGAGATTTCAGCTTTCTCTTCTCTTCCCCTAATCTCCTCTCCTTCCGCTGTGAAAGGCTGCACAAAATAATAATTAGGCGGAATGTACCAGTAGCTACTAGGGAGTGCAGGGGCCTGGGGACCCGCCCGCCCGGCCGGGCCGGTCGGGAGAGGCGGCTGCCTGGCTGGGGAGGGCGGGCCAGTGGGAAAGGAGACAGGGCTTCTTCATCAGGGTTTCCCACAAGCAGGGCCGGCGCATCCGCATCACTGAACCGGTTCGGTGACAGAAGTGACTTCTCTTGGCCCCGGTGATGACCTCCTTCCGCAGTGGGGCATCCCGGTGGGAAGGGCCGCCTCACCTGGCACAGCCGGCCCAGGCAGGGAGGCCGGGGAGTGGGGCAGCGCAGGGCTCAGCCCCTCAGGACAGCAGGGCCCATCACTCCCTCTCTGTGCTCCTAAAGTCACCGCCAGCGAACTCTGGACTCGTGCGTCAGGGTCTCTAGATGCAAACAAGGGAACCCGGGGCGGCGGGGGGGGGGGGGGGCAAAGACTTATCCTGTCACCTCATCTGCCCCTCCCCTTCCAGTTAGAGGGAGGCTGATGCCCACGATGTCATCTCTAGGTCAGGGGCACATGGGTGACTCTGACGGTTCAGTGTCCCACCCTTGATTTCAGCTCAGGTCATGATCTCAGGGTTGTGAGCTTGAGCCACGTTCAGTGCGCTCAGCACGGAGTCTGCCTGGGACTCTCCCTCTCTCCCTTTGCCCTGCCCCCCTGTCGTAGGCACGCTCTCTCTCTCAAAAAAAAAATACATAGATAAAATCTTAAAAAAAAAAAAAAAAACGTTTCTAGCACATTCCCTGAGGCCATGACTGGAATCCTCAGCCACAGTCCCAGGGAATCCAGGGGCCCTTTGGGAGCATGCTGACCGTGGGAGTGTTCAGTGGGGAGAGGGAGGGAGGTGATTTGAGCCACAGACTGGACGTGCCCCCGGTTCTTTGCGGGCTCCCACCCGATCTGTCCCCCTCTCCCTTCCCCCCCTCCGCTCCTCCCCTTTCTTCCTTCATTAGGACATGCCCGCCCTCACTTACCAACCCCTAACTGGTAGCCGACGGCAGACAGCCAGTCAGAGCTGCGTGAAATCAAACCTTCTGCGGTGATAGGTTTGTGGCTTTGAAAAGGGCTCTTCTGTATGAACAAGAACGCAGAGGGGCAGAAGGGGAAGGGTGGCGGAGGGTAGGGCTGGTGGGGGCAGGAGCTCGGGGTTACAGCTGTGGTTTCTGTGGCCAGAGAGGCCCGCCTGTGCGGGCTCTAAGTGCCCTTCATGGGGGGGTGTGTCCCCATCCTTCTGAGGCCTCTTCCTCCTGGACTGTGGGGGACACGGGATTGGGTGTCCTGTGCCCCCGGGGCTGATGGGAATTCTCTCTCTGAACAACTTGGCTTGGTCATGACACGTGGGCACAAGGCTACTCCTTTGCAGGAACTTTCCCGAGCGAGTAAGCGCCTGGGGACTGGCGCTTTCTTCTCCACGTACATGCCCAGGGCCATGAACAGTGCTGTACCCACAGCCAGCAAATAATGACCGAATGCCGGCCGACAGACGGACTGACGGAGAATCTTCGAATTGACTTCACAAGGTCATTCATGCGGAAGAGAGCTATGTACTGACAGTACGGAAATGCCCACGTCCAAGACTTTGAATGGAAATTACGCCGGTGTTTATTTTAATCAGCCTGGAGATACTATCTGCAGGGTTGCTAAAGCACATTTCATCGGTCATGGCGAGTGCTTATGAAGGCGATATTAGCGATAATGAACCTTTCTCTGGCACACTCGTGTCCACGGCCCTCACCATCATCCTGCAAGGGCGTTCATGGTATTAGACATATTTTGCAGATGAGGACTGTTGTGTTCAAGACCCTAAGTGACGCCCAAGGCTGCAGAGCCAGGACGTGGTGGGGCCGGTCTTCCAAGCAACCTGCATTTGCTTGAGCTCCAGCTCTTGAGAGGAGACACTGTGCTCAGTGCCCAGACTGATCTGCAAATAGAGGTGGCACTCATTTCCTTGTAGCCTTCTGCCTCCTTCTCAGTCCCCGGGAATGGACACGTGACTTACTGACCAGGGCGGGTCACCTGCACAAGAACCAGGAGTTCTTCCTGGCCCCCCTGACCCCTGGGGCACCCCTCTGGGGCCTGGCAGGTACTGGTCTGGCTGCTGTGCCCGGCATCCCAGGGGAGTCTGCCGGGGTTGTGGCTGCACACTGCCTCCTTCCTGGGACAGTCCTTTTGTTCTTCAGTGAGGAGGCCTCCCCGGGGCCGGCGGGAGCCCAGGTCTGGGACCAGCTGTGGCTTTTGGGTGTCAGCCTGAGCTAGGAATGTCCAGGCCCCCTGGGTCCTGGCTGCTCTTCGTTCTTCACAGTATTTATTCGTCAGTCATCCTCATGGATGATCGCAGCTTTCGGCCCTAATTTACCTATCTTCCCGACTTCTTGGGAAAGAACAGGTCAACTAGAGAAATGCCTTCTTGTCTAGTGAGCGAACAAAACTGTCATTTTTAGTTGGCAATTTTTTTGTTCCGTATGTTCTTGTGGTAAACCTTAAGCTTCTCAAGGAGAGGGGTCAAGTCCGGTCATGCCCGTCATCTTAGGCTATGCGCTGCTTCGGGGTGAACTTGGTGTCTGCCGGGGCAAATCGAGCAGCCAGGGCTGGGCGACTTGGCCGTCTTGAGAGGCGAGTGCCAGTAGGTGGGGGCTGCCCATGGGCTCTGTCGGTGCTGAGGCCGTTGCTGCAGTAGGCCAGGGCTCCGGGGCGGGGGTCAGGGGTTTGGACAGTTCTTGTTACTGCTGAGGTTCACAGGTGAAAATGTGGCCCGGCCCCAGCGTAGCTGTTGGAGGCATAGTCTTGGGGACTAGAGCCGCTGGAGTTAAAGTCCCCACTCAGCCTCCTTGGCTCCCTGGCCTGGGGGAGCACGGGCAGCCTCTGAGCTCTGCATCCTCATCTGTAAAGGTGAGGTGACTCAGTGGACACCAGGAGGTGATCGTGAGGATGCACGGGCAGTGCTCACAGTCCCCACAGTGGGGGTGAGAGTCACTGCCCTGCACAGAGCAGGGCGTGAAGGGGGAAGGCTGCAGGAAGCCGGCGGCCTTTCCGGCAGGGCAGAGGTCAGCAATGGGGGTGGCCCACGGGCACCTTGCCCTCTGCGTGAGTGTCGACGTTACTTCTGTTCCTTCTACAGCGACACCTAAACATGAGGGCGAATATGCCCTAGCTGAGAGCGGGGAACTGGTTTCCTGTCTCAGGGATAAGCCCATTTCCAGCCTGGGTCCTGGGGCCGCAGCATCCTTGGGCTCAGACCAGCCAGGGCCCCACAGGGAGCTGGGCCTCCGCTCTCCCCTTGGTCTTGGGCTGGAGGACCCCAACCGACTGAGAGGGATGGCCCAGGCAGGGGGGGAGCCAGGACTCCCTGTGGATCTGACAAATGGCTCTGGAACATTCCAGCCTGGTGAGGCTCTGCTGGGTGAGCCTCTGCGTGGTCATATGTCATTATATTCCTGCTTTCAGTCACCATAATGCTATATCTCTTCTATGAACAAGGCCACGAAACAACTATAGTGATGATAACCCTGCTTGTTTGGCACAGAGAGGAGGACAATATGTTTCTCTCTTTGGAGTTTTATCACTTAAATACCTCCATCCTCATTTCTTTGGCTGCCTAACCTGTGTAGCAATAACGCTGCTCCCTTCGAGATGCTCCATAAACAACCCTCCTGCATCCCGGGCCAGTGCACGGTTCCCAGGACAGAATGCTGAGCCCCCCGATCAGTGGAGGAGGGGGATGTTTTATGACCAGTTTGAAAATGTTGCTGCTGCTATAAATTAAGACGTGGGGTTGCCCCCATATTGGCTATTGATATACCAGGCATGGTGGACACGTTCCACCGAAGTGCATTGCACATGGCAGATGGACAGGTGCCTTGCCTGTGGACCACTGAGGACGGGTAGACAGAGAGGGGCGAGCCAGGGCTGAGGACGGTGTTGGGCTTGGAGCCCGAAGAAGGCAGGAATGGGGTGGAAAAGGGACCTCTGGCTGGATATGAGTGCCCTCTTTGCCAAAGCTGGTGCTCCTGGGCACCTGGCTCAGAGAGGGGGCTGTGGTCCTCTGGCCGGGGTGCCCTGTGCCCCGAGACAACTAGGCCAGCTTCACCCCCACAGGGCCTGGGCCAGGGTGGCTCTAGGACCCTGAGACTGGTTCCAGTCGACTTCTGAGCTGCTTGATGGCTTTTCCGGTTGACTTCCAACATGCTTTAAATTTCACTCCCCCTAAACTTCCAACATCCTGATCAACTTATCCTGAGTGAGAAGCAAGAACTTGTACAAAGCAGGGAGCTGCCTTCCTAAGGAACCGAGCGGAAAATGAATATTTCCAAGGGCATATGACTGGCCAGTGGCCAAGTTAGGGCCTCAACCCAGGAGAGTGGCTCCCAGATCAGGGCGACTCTTCCGCACCCAGGCTGGGGATGGTGGCTCACATAATTCACCCAACCCTGAGTAAAGCCCCCTTCTAGGCTGCAGAGAGGTTTGGCCGTGCCCGCCCCCCCTCCCAAGGCAACTTCAGATGAAATAAGCGATGAGTTGAGGAGCATTTTGAAAGTGGTAAAGACTTTACCCACATAAAGTGTTGTTTCTGGAAAATTCTTAAAGCAAGTACATTTGTCCAGATCAGTTCTTCCAAGCAGAACCAAACGCAGTAATCTATGCCAAAATTACACTACTAAAAAGACAAATGGACCATTTGGCTTCTTGAAGTAAATTGGTGGCAAGAGTTTTTGAGTAACCTGAATCACTGTTCATAAGGCCTTCTTCAAAGCCCCCCTTTGGGCCATCTCTGATAAGTCAGGTTTTGTACCCTGTTGGTTAATGATGTGGGCACATAAGAGATAATTGACCGTCTCTTGGTAAATGCTGATGCCATTTGCTTTTCCAATCACTGACCACCAGTATTAGCTTAGAAGGGGCCCTTTTACTCAAGGGGGAGGAAGCTGAGCCCCCAGAGACCCAGGCCACACAGCGGATGGCCCAGGGTGTCCTTAAAGGGAACACCTCCCGCTCAGCCGCTTGGGCTGGGGAACCTCTTGGCACCGGGAGAGGGAACAGGTTTGTTTTGTCAGTGGGGAGAGGCTATGGCGAGAGGCCCTTCCCTTCCTGGCTCACCTGTTTGGATGCCCTACTTCTGCCCTCTATTTGGTCCATGTGGGCTGAGCTCTCCAGGTTCTGCAGAGGTCTCCACAAAGCTGCATCCCTGCCTGGAACACCAGCTCCTTACTTTCTCTTGGAGTCAGAGCTGGCTGGTCCCTGGGATGTTTTTCCAAGGACTCTCTATGAAGGCTTCCTGGACTCCTGAGGCTCTGCTCTCTGTTCCTGCTGCCACGTGCCTCTCGGGGACCCCTGAGCACCGGATCAGCTACGTGACCATCTCCATCCTTGGAAAGGGGTTTCTGGAAGAACAGGACCACACGTGTCTTGTTCCCTGGTGAATCCCCTCTGCCTGACCTCCAGCAGTCTGACAGTAATTGCAATACCGTATTAGGTTATTAGCATATTCAAATTGACATCTATCAATCACAGGAGTGCCAGACACTGTGCAAAGAATCTTACCTCCCGTACTTCATGGTCCCCACCCCCACAGTCACTTCAGGGTGGTGTGGTCTTCAGTGAACTCAGGGACTGCACCAAAGAGGCATGGCTAGGAAGGGAAGGGGCTGGTACTTGAATGAAGGCAGGCTGACTCCTGGCCGTGCTGTGTCCTAAATCCGTGAGAGGACCCAGTAGGTGTGGAGGACCTGTGAGCCCAGGAATGAGTGGAAGGAAGCACGCCACCAACCAGGAGTGCAGCACCAGGGAGAATGCCCCGGCAGCCCAACCGGCAAGACTGCCCCGGCTCGGGGGGGTGGGGGTGCTTCCTGAGGACAAGAGTGGGCAGCCAGCCACGTGTCCTTTTGTTTATGAAATAGGGACTAATGTCACTTGCAGGCACTGGTGAGTCCAGAGGAGACTCAGAGTCCAGCTCACCTTTCTGTCTGTGAGAGCCCTGAGCATGGGGATGCCAGGGACAGCCCAGAGCCCCCAGGGGACCCCAGCGTCCCTGCTTCCCCCCTCCCCCCAACGAGGACCGCCTGCACTCGCCCCGAGCCAGGCCACGGTGTGCCATTCCAAATGGGCTGGCTAATCGGCCCACATCCATTATCATTAGTGCCTCTGTGCGCGCAGGTACGTGGGGGGTTGCCAGGCGCTGGCTGCGGCCCACTGAGCGGGGGGCCACGCTCTACTGCCGCTGACGATGAGCAGCACCTGCTCCGGGGCTCGCCGGCCACCACAGTCATCCTTCACATCTCATGCAACACTTGTTCTGTCGGAGCATGGAGCTGGCACGGGCGGGAGCTGCCTTCTGCCAGGGCTGCCGGGGCCCCCTCTCCCTCCCTGTGGTCCTCCGCTCCAGTTCAGCTTTGAATGGCTTTTCAAAGGAGCCTTTTAAAAAGGCATCCATTGCATATTAGCCATTCAGGCATTATGTTAAGGGTTTAAAAGTGAAGATTAAAAAAAATATCTTCCCCTCGAAAACGAACTTTTTTGACGCTTAAAATGGAGCTGTGAACTACTCATTGTCCTTCCCCCATCACACCGCGTTAAAGCATTTTCTCAGGATTTCTTAGGAAGGGCCAGTTTGTGGCTGTGGGTCACCAGGGATCTCTTTTCTTTCTGGGCACACAAGATGTCCCTGTAGCTCAGGGGAGGCTCACAGTTTCTAGACAAAGGCCAACGTCCTTAGACAGAGACTGGACCTGGCCAGCCCTGGCCCTGGCTCCCAGGAGAGGGGAGCCCTTGGCGGCCAGGGACCCAGTGACTTCACAAACCATAAAGGAGGCCCTTCGGGCCTCCTCCGCCTGTTTCTGCCCATCTGTGCGGTAACCTCAAAATCACACACACACACGGCGCATCTATTTTTTCCTTCTACTTGAAGAATTTTTGTGCCTTGGCCAATCTGTGAGCCAGAAAATGCCCATCTCGGGAGAAGTTTATTTATTATTGCTCATTTGGATTTCTGCCTGCTGCCCTGGCCCACCTTGGCGCTGGCTGGAATCTGGGGGGCTGGGGTCCTTTCTGACGGCTCTGGGAACAGTCCCTTGGTTTCTCCAAAATGTCCCTGGAGGGAAGAAGTCCAGTTCCCCTTTGGGAGAGTGAGACTTTTGGGGCCCAGAAAGAAGGAATAGCCTGGTCATTCAAGAGGAACCAAGATCCCTCCTGGGGAAGCCACTATTGTCAGCAAATGCCTCAGAAGAGGCCTGTTCCCCCCTTTCTTGGAAGGCCCTGTAGTGACCACATTTCCTGCCTTGGCTTTAGTCCAGCAAGACTGTAGTCTGTCCAGAGCCATAGTCTTCCTTCTTGGGCACTTCTGTACCAGTCCTGAAGCACTCCGCACCCTCTCAGAGGTCAGGTCTTTGTCTTGCAGCCATACTCGGGAGCTTGGTGGTGACAGATGCACAGTTGACATCGGGGCTTCCTGATCAGGCAGAGGAGAGAGCTCAGGTTTAGGGGTTGGCAGACATCCGCCGACTTGCAACTTTGACTTGTTTTCCTGGCTGTGAATCCTTGGGAGAGTCACTTCAATTCACAGGGCTTCAGTTCCTGCATCTATAGACAGGCACCGTTACCTCCCTCATAAGGGTCTTGTGAAGATTTAACAAGATCACATAAGCTGAAGGACATAATAGATGTCCATTAAATAGGCATTCTTCTCCCCCTTCCTTTAAAAGAAAGCTGTCTCTGTTTATTAGACCTATTCTCGGGAAAGAATCCTGTATCAGTCATTTACACTTTAGCATGAATTTAAAAGGAATCAGTATATCCTCAATGGGAATTTGAAGTTTCTGAGTGCTTGAGCTGAGGAAAACCAGATTGTTCTGTGACCTTGAAGTATTAACGTCCTGGGGTGGAGGGGAGTAGGTTACTGGGCAGAGGGCTTTCTGGAGGGTCACACTCTACCTCTCAGGCTGAGGTTTGGATGAATGTTGAGCATGCCCAAAGCTTAAGGGGAAACTTGATGTCTGGGCATGGTGACAGGGGAACTTGTCGGAAGAGGGTCTCAGCATGAGTAACCTTTAAGGGAGCGGTTTCCAGTGTCCGCCCTGATCCTCCAGTGGCTCCAGACTTCCTCCTGAGCTCTGCACGCACGATTTCCGGGCGACTGCCTCCTGTCTGTCCCCAGTGTTGTCCGTTCCAACTAGCTCCATGATTTATTTCTCCACGAGATGTATTCTTGCCTTGAGCACTGAGCTCCGTGTGAAGATGAGGAAGATAAAAGGCAAACAGGACTTTGATCCCACCATAAACCACGGGCTACTTAGATGTGAGGACATGGGACTTGTCCTTGGAAGTCTTGACTTGGCAAGTGTGAGTCTAACTCCTCTCGATGTGTTGGAATGAATGTGATATACAAACCATGCTTTGTTGTTGGGGCTCAGGAGCGTGTATCTTCATGGATCCCATGCCTCCTTCAACAAAAAACTTAGGAAGGCTTTCCTCACACTGAGCACAGCACCTGCTCTCTAGGAGACAGGCAAGGTAGGTGTAGCCTGTGAGTGAATAGAACCTTCTGGACTTTTGCTTATTAAGACCAAACTTAAACATACCTGATGTGGATGATGTTCCCCTGTGCTCTGTGCAGGACCTACCTGGATGCAGGGATTTTACTGGCTTTTCTAGGCTTCGTTCACAGGAAGAGTCCACTCCTTGGGTGGTTGGGTCCCACTAACAGGTACGTGATAAAACTCTACTCCGGTATTCTTATGTTGATAATAAAGTCAGTTCATTTTTTATTTAGAGACAGGATCTTATCTTTTAGGGTTTGTTCTAACATTAGCTGTTTCCCTGCCTTACCATATCGGGGTGTGTATGTGTAGATTCTTAAAGTGGTAGTAGGAAAACCCCAGCCCTCTGTAAAGATGATGCAGGGAAACCAAGCCCCCTTCGGCCCCCACCGGGCCTCCCTGCCCCTCTGCCTTCCATGTGTCCAGCCAGTGAGGCCATTCTCTGCCCACTCACACATGTTCTCATGTCAATGACAGCATCTGGGTGGGGGATGACGCATAACAAATTCCATGTTGTAGTGACGAGCTAGACCCTCAGAGGCTGGGGCAAGGCCAGACTCAGGTCTTCCTACCTTTCGTTAAGTTTCCTATAGGATTCCATGGACAATCTCGTGGCCTTTTTCTACCCCCAGAAACAATGGACTTGGGGCTTCTCACTGGCTGTGCCCCAGCTGAACTAACCTGGTGATGAGCCACTGACCTGCCTGACCTTGTGGGCCAGCCCCAGCCCTCCTGCCAGCCAGGCCTCAGCCCAGGTAGGGGACTCTGTGGGACAACCGCAACAGTGACAACAGCCATCTATCCCCCAGGCACAGAGCAGGCCATTCCACCCCCTTGGTGCATCTCCGCTGCCGGCATGTAAGGTGGTTTCACATTCACTCCCATTTGACAGATGAATAAACCAAGGCACATGAGCTAAGTCCCTGTCTGAGGCGGCACAGCTGTGTGTCACAGAGCTGGGCTTGGGACTCCGGCAGTCTGGCTCCTAGGCTCGCTGGGCTGTCTCAGAAGGAGGGAGTCCTGGTTTTCGACATTGTATTCATTTCTTTCAGATGCATTTGCATTTAACGTGGGGTCTCTTCCCTCCTTTAAAAATACGTTTCAAAAGCCGTGGTTTGGGAACAGTGACGAGGCCTCTGCTGTTTGGAAGCCAAAATCCTTCAGCTGAGCAAATCTCCTGGTCAGTAGTCCAAACCTCCCCCACTCCGAAGGACAGCCATGGGGTAGGTGCCCTGAGCTGGGACAGTGCCGGAGCACCATTGTCCCATGGTCCCCACCCCACAGTGGTAGCCCAAGAGCTCGGGGACCTCCTGCCACCTTGCCTCCCCGTCCACATGCCCGAGGTCCCTACTCCCCCAGATCCTGTCTTCCATGGTGGGAATAAAAGATGGAAAGGAGGCCGGAGAGGAGTGAGAAACGGGAGTGCTGAGCATTTCCATGGGTGGCCTGGACCGGCTGCCGGCCAGAGCAGCCCTCAGGAGGGACTAGACTTCCTGGGAATTCAAAAGGAAAAAAGGGAAAAGTAGGAATGACAGGTGCCACCTGCAGCTTGTCCTGACCTGTTTGTAAAGAAGGAGGGGAGGGCGAGGAGTCTCTCAGAGCAGGAGACAAGGCCCCTTGCACCAGCCCTGGGCGCCCCGGGACTTCCCGAGAGCCGCTCCCTCCATCGAGGAGGAGCTGCCGAGCAGCCAGGTTTGTGCTCCATCGTCCTGCATGCTGCAGTTCTCCCCCCCCCCCCCCCCCGGGAAGCCCAGGCGGGGGCCAGCGTCTCTGACGCTGTGTGTGTGGGGATTAATGTCCCTGGTGTGGCGGGTCAGCACGGTGTGCAAAGGCCAGTATTAATCGACAAATTAAAGCCACAGACACCTGGGCAGGTGGGAGGAAGTATCTGAGCTTGATCAAAAACATATTTCTGTTTCGGGTCTAAATAATGGGCTACGGGAGGCACATCTGTAAATTATACAGGAAGCCTTCCTCAACAACTGATTCTCCCTGACAGTTTTACTGGAGTATATGAAAATGAGTATTAAAGATGTGATCTGCAGGCTTCCTTCCAGGAATTCCAATCTGGTTTCAATAAAATGGGAACACTGATTGGAAGTGAAGCTGCCTTCCGGTTTTGCCTTTGGCTATTACGTGCTCATTCGTGAAATGACTGAATTCCACAACTACTTTTAATACTCACCTTTTGAGTTCATCTCCAGCACTGGACACATTGGAATGATTAAAATAGCACCGGCTTCCCATGCTGGGTGCTCTCTAATTTAAAACAGCCCAGGTGCTGAAGACAAATGAGTCCTCCTGGTTAAGTCCATTCTTTCTTTCAGGAAGTTGCTTTGCAGGAACATCGAGAGCAGAATATTAATAGTAAAAAAAAAAAAAAAAAAATTAAATAAAATAATGCTCCTTGAGTAGATGCCTGGGGGAAAAGATTAAAGTTTGGTGCAAGGCAGGACTTGTACTTTCTGTGGGAATGTTCTGGTGGCATTGGTTTCTGGTCTTCTCTGCTTGGAGCCTGTGCTTGCAACTGCAGTAACAGTGGGGCCCTGGGCTTCCCTTCTTCCTCCCCAGGGATGCCCTCATTTGGGTCAGCCCTGTGTGCTCTGAGGGGGCCTTGGGTTGGTCTTCCCCTGCAGGGGGTGGGATCACGCTGGGTCAGCTGCAGCTCTTTGCCTCTCCCCAGCTCCCCAGCCCCCAGACCACATTCTTAAGAGGATGCCCCAGGATTAAGGAGCTCAGAGTGCCACCAAGAAGGGGGAAGTTAATTGGATGATCTTTCCAACACAGCTCCCTACAAAGCCCCCTCACGTTCCCTGCTTTTACCACTGGGCTAATGGGCCACAGGTGCTTTTTCTACTTGACTTCTCTGAGGTTTACTAGACAAGGTAGATTTATTCTTTTGCTTCTACTTCTATGCCAGAGTTTCCCCCAACCTTTGACGACAGAGACAAAAAAGTTGGTAGGTCTCACATGGCGTTCTCCAACATTTATTCATCCAAAGCTATTATGGGATTTTAAATGGGAGAAAATGGACCTAAACCCTTGGGAGATTGGGCACTGCTGGGAGCCACGAATTCATTTTGACATGTTTTTGTGGGATTGCAAATGTTGCCTTTTTTATATGCAAAATTCATATTTAATTTCCTCTGATCTTCTTCAAAATCATGAAAATAGTTTTCATGCATTTAATTTGGGATGAAATTTTGTTGTATTTGTTGCTTTCATCTGAGGATAACTCAGTGGCCTGCGTTTTGGTTTTAAAGGTCTGAGGATGTGGAACACACCTACCCATAGCTGTTGAGTATGTCTGAGATAAATCCCATTTCTTGACAGGATGGACAAGGTATGCTCAGGTGTTGGAATTAAAGGCATTTTCCAGGTCATCAGCAGTCCAATCTGGAGCCACCCAAAATGCTGTGTGTGAGGTAGACCATAGTGTCTGCCCTTGTTGTAGGCAGTTACCTATGATGGTGATCACCCTGTCAGTTGGACACCTGTTCCCCGACATCCCTCCCCCCGAGTACGGCTTCAAAATCTAAGACTCTGGTCGGTATTCCTAATGTAGATTATGATGGCATTTATGCATGCTGCAGCCACTAGCCACATGTGGCTCTTCAAATTTAAATTAATAAAAATGAAACAAAATTTAAAACCCTGTTCCTCCATCACACTTCCCACATGCCAAGTGTCCAGTTAACCACCATACCAGAGAGCTCACATTAGAGCATTTCTATCACAGCAGAAGCTCCTGCTAGGGTTCGAGCTTTATCATGATCCTAAGAAAATCATGAAGGAGACGGACTCTCATCCTAGGCCACATTTAATTGAAACCCTGCCGTGTGAGCGTGAATCTGTGAGCTCCTGACAAACTTTGATGAAAGTAGAAATTTCCCACGTGGGACCAAAGACTAAATCTAACCCAGAATATTTTGAAGATGAGCTTGGTTGATGATGGTTCTGCCAAAATATTTGTGACAGAGAGAAACGGAAAGGAATTCTGGGCAGTTAGAATATCCCAAGTACTCAAGTCACTGATGTTAATGACACAGCAGAAATGTTTGTCATTTTCTGCAACATATCTTTTATTTAGTAACTCTTAGATGCCTTGCATCTAGGGAAGGGTCCCTCTTCAGGTTCCGAGCACCCTCACGCTGAGGCTGGGTGATGGGCTCCCCAAGCTCACCTCTGACAACATCCCATCCTTACGCTCAGCCAGGGGAATGCTTTATTTCCAGTGGTCAACACTTTCAAAACAATGGGTCTATGCTGAAAAGTTATTTTGTATTCACTGCAACCAACCCAAAGCAGCAATACTCAGCTCCCTGCATATCCTTCAGAGGCCAACAAACTTGATGAAGTGTCTATTACAAGCCAGGTCCAGTGTCTGAACTTTCCTTGCCATGATGGCTTTCCCAGTGGCTCAAGCCTCTAGAGACTGCTCTCCTCTGGTCCCTTGCCTCAAGCGGGTTACACTGAGGTCAGGCCAGGCACCTCCCTACGGTCAGTGCATGCCCAGCCCAGCTGAGCCAAGTGACGACCAAACAATGGTGGTGTGGGTGCCACTAGGAAGGATGTGCCCTATGCATGGTATGGTCCATGATACCAGACAGGATAGCAGGTTCTGAGGAAGCCAAGTCATAAAAGTAGGGTGGAAACAATCATGGGAGACCCTCAAGAGCAGTTGGATCTTGATGATCACTTTTTTGTTAGCTAATAGTGAGCACCTGCCATGTTCCTGAAAGTGTGCTAAGGACCTCCTTGTGTTCATAACTTCCAGTGATCACAAGTCGCCTTGGCATTGGCCCTGTCATCTCCAGCATGCAGATGACTATATGGAAGCTGGTGGGTGACATAACTAGTCCTAGGTCATATTGAGCAAAATCTGCAGAGTTCAGACCTGAAGCCAAGTCTTCGTAAAGCCAAAGCCAAGGGCGCCTGGGTGGCTCAGGTGGTTAAGCGACTGCCTTCGGCTCGGGTCATGATCCTGGAGTCCCGGGATCGAGCCCCGCATCGGGCTCCCTGCTCGGCGGGGAGTCTGCTTCTCCCTCTGACCCTCCCCCCTCTCATGTGCTCTCTCTCTCTCATTCTCTCTCTCAAATAAATAAAATCTTTAGAAAAAAAAAAAGCCAAAGCCAAGTCCCATGCAGCGGTGGCATGCCATCTCGAAGGATGTGTTTGGTTGTCTAGGGAGTGCTGAGGACTGGGCTTTCCTAAGACCTGGGAGGAATGATGGAGAGAGCCTCCAGTGGGATTCTACTACGTGTTCTCAGAAAATGGAGCAAGCAATCCTGGGCTCATCTTGATACATGAAGAGGGGCTGCTTCTTTCTGGGATGGAGGGCCAGTCTTTATATCCAAGACCGGGAGCTCTGAGGCCAACAAAGCCCAGCCTGGCTAAGGTAAAATCCAGGTTCCTTCCATCATCCCCACCTAAGAGCCCATGAGCAGTCCAGTCAAAGGGCCCGGACACCACACATCTCCAAATCT